>NC_089766.1:50972296-51074796 GCF_040412425.1 Macrobrachium rosenbergii
TCCCGACTTGAGTCAGAAATTTATTTCTGTTCCACATGTGATTGTGTGTTGATTATTTCTATATATATATATATATATATATATATATATATATATATATATATATATATATATATATATATATATATATATATATATATATATATATATATATATATATATATAACATATGTATATCTATATCTATACACACTTATATATATACAAAGTATATATGTAAATATACAGTAAACCCCCCGTATTTGCGGGAGATACGTACCGCAAATAGCTAAAATCCGCAAATAATTAAAACCCCTCTAAAAACACTTAGAACTGCCTACTTTGATAGTTCAAACACAAGAAAAACCCTCTAAAAATGCTTATACCTGAGTATTTTAATAGTTTTATAATAAAAAGTCATGAAAATATGAAAATACAGTAATTAGTGAATATTTCTCAGTGAAAAATACCGCGAATGGGTGAATTTTCGACGAATAATGGGTAGATACGTCCCACAGAGAAATCCGCGAATATGTGAGTCCGTGAATCGTGAGAACACGAATACGGGGGTTTACTGTATACATGTATTTCCCCATTTACAATGGGGTTAGGTTACAAAAACCCCATCATTTCTTGAAAAAAACATAAACTGAAATAAGCCAAGCCTACACTAGGGTATACAGTACAATCTATACATATATGGCAGCCTAGCCTACACTATACCCACAACCTAGCATGGTTTTGTGATCATTAATGTATTTTTGTAAAGGAACTTTCTTATCAGCTATTACCATATTGTATTACCATACATGAGATAAAAATGTGTAGGCTATGTGTGAACTATAGACCTAGGCTAGCCCAGGTGTTACACTTAGAATACGCATTTGCAAAAGTCAAATAGGCTATTACAGCTGTATTTAAGGTAAAGGTAAAAGTAATGAAACTATTATTTTACTTACAGAATCCATTTATACTGTATCATTACACAGATATATCATCATCGTATGTCTTGAAAGGGTCTTTCCCTGATTTCACGAATTGCAGGAATTTTAACATCTCTGATAGCTTTGGGAAGATACGTTGGAAAATTCTGTTAATAAGGCTTCATATGAAAAGTCCGGTATTTTTGCAGGTATGCTTAATCACTGAATATGTTATAATTATCCAGTCCGGGAGCTTATTCACCACACTTACTTAAAGCTGATTCAAATTCTCTCATAGTCAAAGGTACATTGCACTGTTCATTCCTTGATGTATTAAAATCAGTTCCTACCTGTTCCATTAGCCTTCTTTGAGCTGAGTAGGGTCTGTCATCATTTTTCTTTGCCACTAACTGGGGATCAGCTACTTCACTGCCATTGATCTTGATAACTGAAGGTTGACAAGGAGTAAATTTGCCTACAACTTTTTCTAACTTTCTTCCAGACTAAAGTCACGGGTGTTTTTGAATTTAGTGAACATATGAAAAAAGCTCCAAGATTCCTTTCTTGCATTTTTAATTTCCATGTGGAAATGAGCTCTTGCTCTTCGAAATTCAACACAGTAATACTCACATTTTCATCTGCGATATCTGATGAAAGCTGACCTCACAGTCCTATGAATTTCCTGGCATTTACAAGTCCACCAGGGAACTGGTCACACGGATAAATATGCCTGAAGTCGTAGGTACTGACTGAAGACAAGCCGAAAATATAATTGTATTGAAAAAATCAAGAGCTTCATCTAGAGGGAAAGTCATCAGCTGAGTCATCTATTGATCAGTCTTCCTGGAATGATGCCCAATCAGCTTTACCAATATTCCATTTGGGTAGCCTTGAAGATGGGGGAATTGAAGCTACATTCATTACTACTGGAAAATGGTCGTTGGTAAATCTATCATTTATCACACTCCAATTGAAATTAATAAGGCAGCCATCACTGCATATAGGTAAGTCAATTGCTGACAATGTGCCTGTTTGAACATGAAATTGTGTATATTCCCTCGTGTTTAGGACCCCCACATTTTCACTTTCAATGATGGAACACAGGCAATTTCCTGTGTAATTGGTAACGACATCACCCCAAAGAGGGTTTCTACTATTCATATCTCCCAGAATAACAGAGACATGGTAGCTGTTGGATAAATTATTTAAATTCATCAGTGATGAAGACTTCACAAAGTGGTAGATAGAGAGAGCATACTGTATATTTTCTTTGCAAATGGATCTGCACACCTATCACTTGCAGTGTACACTGGATACTAAGGATTTTGTGGGGTGTCATTACAAATATATAAAGCTACATACCCATGGCTTCCTATATTTATGTTAAGGGAAATGATAGGCGGTATACTCTCAAGGGCTGGCACACATATTATTACCAATTATAGTCTCCTGCAAAGCTATGCATACAAGAGATATTTCTGAATTGAGCAGCCTTAGTTCTTCCCATTTAGCTCTTAATCCCTGACAGTTCCACTGGAGAAAATTAATGAATTTTGCTCAGATTTTGAGGCCATTAAAAGCCCCATTTCAGTGTTTTTATTTTACTGCCTTGTTCCTGCTTTTTCAGGAGACTGATTATTGATGGCTGCCTTCCGTTTCAATGTCGACGATGATGGTGCTGCTTCCTTGGAGGAGGAACCTGCCACAGATGACAAAACCTCCTTAGTATCATGGGCACTGGGCACCTTTAAAGGCATCTCCTTGACAAAAATTTCCAGCTCAGGAGCACCAGACAAAGCTGGTGCTACCTGAGGAGAGGTGGGAGAGTCAGACACAACTGGTGTATCCTCTGAAGCATCAGGAGCACCAGTCACGGTTGGTATAGGCTCCAAAGAGACACATACACTGGTTATGGATAATGAAGCCTCCTAAGAGGCAGGAGTGCCAGACAGCCTCTAAAGAGGCCAACATACCAGGTACAGCATAACTGGTGCAGCCTTCAGAGAGGCAGGAGTGTCAGGCATATCTGACAGTCTTCAAAGAGGCAGGAGCACCACAGACAGCTGGCGCAGCCTCTGAAGTGGCAAGAACACTAGAAATTTCTGATGCAGCCTCCAAAGTGGTAGGAGGTAAGAGTGCTACAAATTACAAGGGCAGCCTCCGAAGAGGCACGAGTACAGGTCGCCACTGATCTCCCTTTTACATTACCAAAGGAAGCACCTCTGGTAGTATTTAAATTTCTTCCTTGGTTAGCCTTAGTAATAGAAAATAACATTCCTGGTCTAACATACTGGCTTAAAACTTTTTGTTTAGCCTCTATAAATGTTATGCATTCCGTTACCATTAGTGTCTGGATTTATTTTTCCATGATGCACACATCACAATTTTGTGAAGATGGATGATTATCTCCATGATGTATTCATTTTGCTTCTTTATAACATACACAATGCTCTGGTTCAATTTTACTACACTTTACACATGTGGCAGGCTTGCCTTGTAGCTTCTTCCTACAAGACCCTACATATGACCATACTCTTGACAATAAAAATATCTCCTAGGTCTTGGAATATGCTGCTTAACCTTAAAACGTAACCATGCTACTTTTATGACATTAGGTAAGTGGGTCAAACTGAATGTAATAATTAAATTTGGAAGCGGAACTAAGGATTCATTGATCGTCTTCTTTCTTTCAATCTCAATCACACATTGATCTAATTCCTCTACAAGTTTCTCTTCTGAGTATGTCATCAGTTGGGGTCCATAAATCATGTACTGAGTAGTCTACTTTAACTCCTCCAAAATGTGATAATGCTTTTAATTTTTCATTTTCTTTTGTTGAGGTCAATTCTACAGTCAGCTTGCCTCAGCCTTCAGATGATATCTTAAGCTTTCAGCCACACTTCACAATGTCTGTGTGGACATTAAAAATGTCACAATTAGAATCTTCCAGATTAAAAGTCAAATACTTATCGTAGAAGGTTTCAAATATTCCTGGTCCTATTTCACATACATTTCTGGTCAGTTTCCCTTTGCTCCATACCAGAAGTCACAGAGAGTTCAGGATTTGTATTCACTGAGCAAATACTGTAAGAGCAGATTTGTCCAGGATGAGGTCCCTCTCACCAGGGAGGCCCAACAGGGGGAGGAGCAATGCTGCTACCCACAGTGGTAATTGTCCTGGGATCCCCACCTGGATATACACCATACCCTTTGTGCTTAGGGGTTGTCAGTCCCTTGGGATCAGACCCAGCACGTGGGTTCATGGTTTAGCATAAAAATTTCCCCTCATCTATCACCTTGGGTACTCTAGTTCTACAGGTGGGGTGGCATGTTGTCCAACTCCACCCTCCTTCAAGTTACAAGAGCAGTGATTTATGTAACTCAGTATCATGCAAAGGTTGTCAATGAGAGGGGAAGAATGGAAGGGGAAAATGTACAGAAGGAGAAGTAAGAGAGTTATAGATCCCAATGTTCGGTTGAATCCACAGCAGTAAGAGCAGGCATAAAAGATCATATGCTCCCTGCAGTGGATCCATAAGCCCCCCACCTCATCAAGGGGTTGAGATCAGGGGGTCAGGTACGATATCGTGTAAGGAAATGTAAACAGGTGAAGACAGTCAGATGTTTTAAATGTAGAAGATTGGCACATGTAGCTAGTAAGTGAATCACAAGAAGCTGTAGGTATGTGTATGTGTGTGGAAACTGCGGTAGGACTGGTCGTTTTGCCCGGACGTGTGATAGGCCTACAGACTAAGTGTGTAATATGTTGGATGGTAGGTCATGCAGCAGGAGTGTGCATGACATCAGGTTTGAACTGAGGTGTGAATGGGGTGAATGGAGAGCAGAGTCAGTGAATGGAGTATGAAGAGGGTTAGTCATTGAACCCTCAGCCTCAGTGATTAAATGTGTGAATGAGTGTTTGCAAATGAGAGCAGATGACATGAGTAAGCAAGAGGAAAGTATGCTAGATGGAAAACAGTTTTAATATGACATTTTTATAATAAAATAAGATTTTATATCATACTTACCTGTTGTTTACATATAGCTGTAATTCTCGATCTCGACAGAAAATTCAAAACTGGCGGTCCCGCTAATATATGGTCAGGTGATACGACTACCCCGCCCTCTACCGGGGTACCTGGATCCATTTCCATCAACAACTAATCATATTTTCTATGTCCCCTTGTCCCTTGCGGGGAGGTGGGTGGGAATGTTTTATATGTAAACAACAGGTAAGTATGATATAAAATCTTATTTTATTATAAAAATGTCATTTTATACATGAACTTACCTGTTGTTTACATATAGCTGATTGCCACATTGAGGCGGTGGGCATGGACAGCTGTAAGTGTTAAATGGAAAAACCTGAGATCATCAGGCTAAGAAAAACGTCTTAACTTTGGATCCTTACCTGCTAAGGAAGCTGTTTTCTCGGTTACTGCCTCTGTAACCTGCTATCCTTAGTGCAACTGCGGGCCTAGTAGCTCAGACGCAGGTTGCTATATGGAGAAAGGTCTGTTGGCCCAGCCGTCTTCGACACAATCAACCAAAGCATATAATGCCCTGCTCAGGCGCAGTACTCAAAGCATCCACCATCATATCACCCAACCATAAAAACTCACACCAACCTATTAAAATTAGACCTACTAGGCCATCTAACCTCTTAGGCTCTAGTAGTCGACCAAAAAGAAAACTTCTGCACCCAAGGAAACTAAGGAGAGGATCTAGAGCCTCTGGTTTCCTTGCCCATCACCGTGTCAGACGCAATAAAGGGGCCCAACGTACTGCAGTCTTCATATGTGGTTTGGATCTGTCTCAGATAATGCGAGGCAAAAACAGACGAACATCTCCAATAAGTTGAACTTAGAATGTCCTTTAAAGCCATGTTCTTCTTGAAGGCTAAAGAAGTCGCAATAGCCCTAATTTCATGAGGCCTCACTTTAACTAAGGGGAAATCCACATCCCTTAATTCCTTGTGTGCCTCCTGAATCAGTTCTTTCAAAAGGAAAGCAATCCCATTTTTAGATAGAGGGTTCTTGGGGTTCTTAGTTGAGCACCATAAAAAATCATGAGTTCCTCTTACACTTCTGGTCCTGTCCAGATAGAATTTCAATGCTCTGACCGGACAGAGAAGTCTCTCTGTTTCTCTTCCACTCAAGGAGGATAGGCTAGGAATGGGAAATTCCCTTGGCCATGGATTACTAGGGTTTTCGTTCTTAGCTAGGAAACCCAAGGTGAAGGAAACTACAGCCTTATCCGCACAAAAACCAACTCTTTTGTCCAGAGCATGAATCTCACTTACTCTCTTTGCCGAGGCCAGTGCCAAGAGAAAGAGAGTTTTCTTAGTTAGATTCCTAACGGAGCAGGAACTCAAAGGCTCAAAAGATTTGGAGGTAAGCCACTTTAGCACCACATCCAAATTCCAATGCGGTACACGAAGAGATTTGCCTTTAGTGGTAGCAAAGGATTTAAGGAGTTCTGCAATATCTTTGTCTGAGGAAAGATCTATACCTCTATTCCTGAAAATTGCCGCCAGCATACTCCTATACCCCCTTAATCGTGCTGACAGCCAATTTCTTCTCCTTGTGCAGAAACAAAAGAAAATCCGCAACCTGGCTTAGAGTCGTAGAAGTGGAAGACACTCCAGACTCGGAGCACCACTCCCTGAAGCGCTTCCACTTCGCTTGATAGACCTTTGTAGACGAGGGCCTGGTTGATCTAGCCATTGCCTGCGCCACTCTTCTAGAGAAGCCTCTCCTCCTGTAGAGTCGCTCGAGAGTCTGAACCCTGTCAGATTTAGATCTGACGGGTTCCTGTGGAACTTTCTGCTGTGCAACTGGCACAGAAGGTCTGGTCTGAATGGCAACCTCCTTGGCCAATCCACTACTTTCTCCAGTAGCTCTGGAAACCATGATCTTCCTGGCCACCATGGAGCTATAAGGATCATTGACACACCTTTGTGTGCTCGAAACTTTTTCAGGACTTCTCCCAGCATCCTGAAGGGAGGAATGCATAAAGGAAGAGACCCGACCAGTCCAGGAGCATGGCATCCACCGCTAATGCTTCTGGGTCTGGAACAGGAGAGCAAAAGAGAGGTAGTCTGCGGTTTTCCCTCGAGAACAGGTCTAACATGGGAGTTCCCCAAACCTTCCACAGGCCTTGGCAGACTTTCTGGTGGAGGGTCCATTCCGTCGGAATGACCTGGAGTGACCTGCTGAGGATATCCGCTCTTACGTTGAGAGCTCCCGGGATGAAGCGAGTTACTAGCTCTATGTTCTTGGTTGCCGCCCACAAAAGCAGGTCTTTTTGCGATCTCGAACAGAGAGAAGGAGTGAGTGCCTCCTTGTTTTCTTCACGCACGCCAGAGCTGTGGAGTTGTCCGAGTGCACTACTATCTTTTGTTTTCCACCAGAAGCACGAAATGTTCCAAGGCTAGATGTATTGCCTTCAACTCTTTCGCATTTATGTGCCAATCCCGTTGGGATGAAGACCAATTGCCTGACACTTGAAGATCCCCCAATGTTGCTCCCCAACCCTCGTCTGAAGCGTCGGAGAACAACATCAGGTCTGGGTTCCTCTGTCTCAGTGACAAACCTCGATCTAGTTTGCTCCTGTCGTTCCACCATGACAGGTCTTGCTTTACTTGAGTGGATAGAGGAAAAACAAACGAATCCGTGTCTTTCTTCCTGTTCCAGATCTGCTGTAGGAAGAACTGAAGAGGTCTCATGTGTAGCCTCCCCAGACTGACGAACATCTCTAGCGATGAGAGGGTGCCTAAAAGGCTCATCCATTCCTTGGCAGAACAAGTCTTGGCTGCCATCAGGTATCTCACTTTCAGCAGGCATTTCTCGATCCTTTGAGACGTCGGAAAAACCTGAAAAAGAACTGAGTTCATCCGAACTCCCAAATAAGTCAAGTCTTGAGATGGAGAGAGTTGTGACTTTGGAAGATTTACTATGAGTCCCAATTCGTCGGTAAGAGAAAGGGTCCTTTGTAGGTCCTTCATGCATTGGCCTTTTGACGGAGACCGGATCAGCCAGTCGTCGAGGTAAAGGGAAATGTGAATTCCCTCTAAGTGAAGCCATTTCGCAATTGGAGCCATCGTCCTTGTGAAAACTTGTGGGGCTGTTGATAGGCCGAAGCAAAGAGCCCTGAATTGAAAAGCCCTGCCTCTGAACACAAACCGTAGGGAATTTCCTTGATCTCGGATGGATAGGTACATGAAAGTATGCGTCCTGAGATCGAGGACACCATCCAGTCTCCTTCCTTCAGGGAATTGATAACCGACTGTGTGGTTTCCATCTTGAATGGTGTTTGAAGCACAAATTTGTTCAGGGCGCTTACGTCGAGGACTGGTCTCCATCCTCCTGACGATTTTGGAACCAGAAACAGACGGTTGTAGAACCCCGGAGATGAAGGTTCGAGGACTGCTTCTATGGCTCCCTTTTGAAGGAGGGAAGTAACTTCCTCCTCCAACACCACAAGTTTCTCTGAGTCCCTGGATGATACGTTGAAGTCTACTGGCGAAGACTTTAAAGGAGGACTCTCTGAGAAGGGAATGGTGTAGCCTTCTCTCAGAACGTTGATCACCCAGGGTTCTGCTCCCTTGGCCTCCCAAACTTGCCAGAACGACTGTAGTCTGGCTCCGACCGTTGCATGAAGGACCTTGAACTCATCGGTTGGTACCCCTAGCTTTCTGGGGATGAGAAGAGAATCTTCCTCTTCCCTAGCACGGGAAAAGGGCCGAGAAGGAGTACCCCCGAGAAGGCCTAGAGGATACAGGAAAGAAGGCTTGGGTACTACTGGAGTAGTCGAAAACCTGGGTCTTTTCGAAGAATGAGCCAGTAGGTCTTGAGTAGACTTCCGTGAGAGAGCCTCCGAAATTTCCCTAACTAACGTGGCGGGAAAAAGGGATTCCTTAAGCAAAGGAGCAAAAAGAAGAGCAGATTTCTGGTTCCTGGAGACTCCTCTCGCGACAAACGAAATCCAATGTGCTCTCTTCTTCAAAATGCCGGTAGCAGTCACTGAGGCAATTTCTGACGTTCCGTCCGTGATGGCCTTGTCCAGGCAGGCCAAAATAGCATCAAGATCTGTAGCAGTCTTGGGGGGAAGATCACAGACTTTCACTATCCTGCTCAAGGCTCCTATAGACCAGTCAATAAAAGAAAAGATCTCCAAGATCCTATAGGAACTCTTCACCAGATGGTCAATTTCCAAGACGAAGCCGACTTTGGATGAAGAAAAAGCTGAGCGACGGGCAGAATCCACAAGGCTGGAGAAATCCCCTTGAGAGGAGGCAGAGTCTCCCAAGGAAAAGACTTCCCCAGTCTCATACCACGAACGAGACTTAAAAGACAGTTGAGAGGGGGGAAAACAGAAAGATGTTTTACCCTGAGATCTTTTCTTGCTCAACCATCCTTCTTGCCTTCGGAGAGCTCTTTTCGCCGAAACAGACAGGACCAGCTTCAGAAATCTAGAGGAAGGAGGTTTAAAATCCTTGGCAAACTGCGTAGTCGGAGACGAAGGGAAGCTGAGCAAAGTCTTCTTGAAAAGTTCTTCAAAAAGTTGTAAGAGATGCTTAAAGTTGGACGTAGGAGCAGACGGAACATCATCTACTTCGAAACATCGAAACTGGGGAGAGAATCTCTGAAGCAGTTGGAGCACGCGCGATAGAAACGTCTCGGGAGCCAAACTTGCGTTATCCTCTTGATTATCGCCGAACGTCACCGAGGCGCCAAGAGCCCGATCCGCGTCAAGCGTATCCGAAACATGAGCTTGAGAGGAGTCAGGAGCCTTAGAAGATCCGAGAGCCAAAGAGGCGCCAAAAACCATGGTAGCGCTAGAAGCGCAAACATTGTGCGCCTTGGAAACGTGTTTTGAGAGGCGCCAAGCGCCAAAGTAGCGTCGTGAGTGCGGCCGGTGCGGGCGAAGTGGCGCCAGAGCGCGATCGAAGCGGAGCCAGGCGCCGCGAGCGAAGCGAGCCAGGCGTGCGAGCGAAGCGGCGCCAGGTGCGTGAGTGGGAGCAGAGACCGAGCCTCAGTTGCAGAAGGAACCTGAAGTGCTGGAGCTTTAAAACCTTCGAAAAGTCTCAAAATCTTGTCCAATTTGTCCTCTTGCAGTAAAGGGGGCAGGAACCGGAGGCATAAAAGCCGACTTGGGATCCAACGGGAAGGAAGCCGCTACTTGCATGCTAACAGGAGGATCCGCGCGCGCTTACGATCCGTAGAACGTACATCCGGACTGCCTGAAGAAGAAGAGATCTCTGGGCTATCCCAAAAGCTACAAGACGGAAGAGGAGAACGTGCCAAAAGTTTCTTGATAGGAACTTGACTTGGAGAGGAAGCTCATGTCTCTTCAGCGGCCTACTAGACTCTGACTGCTTCCAACTCCTCCTCGACGAAACAGAAGCACAAGAAGACACTTCCGCATCGCTTTTACTATAGCGAGCTGCAACAGCCTGGGACGCAACAGGACTGTTAGAGGGAGCAACTGTCGTGAGCAGACCCCACTAAGCCTCCCTTCGATTTCGGCATGTCTTCTCCTGAGCCCTGGGAGCCGGACAGAGGCCTTGACCTAGGAGAACGAGGGGACGAACAGTCACCTCCTCCACAACACTATCACTGCAACACTTCGATGTCTAGACATCGACTCACATCCTGGCCAATCTTTCTATCGCAGAGAAAAGAGCCGAAATCTTACCATCAAATTCTGCCCGAAGGTCTGACACGGAAGTGGGTTCGGAAACAACAGGTTCCGGGGCAGGAATAGGAACAGGAGGGGTAACAGGAACAGAACAAGAGGCAATACTACTCCTACTCTGGGAGGAACTTCTGGCCAAGCCTTACGTGCCCCTATCTTTACTTAATTTTGCCTGATACTTAGCCAACTTTTGCCAATCAAGCACAGACAAAGACGAACATTCATCACATCTATCCAGATTCGTGCACAATTTCCTCTACAGTTAGAGCAAGAAGAGTGAGGGTCTATGTTAGACTGAGACATTGAGTTTTTACAACCCCCTGCAATATCTAATTTGAGATCCTGAATCAGACATAACTAGAAAAAAATCTCAACCAAAGCCAAAAACAAGCCAGAACCGTCAACAAAAGTGGGTACTTCACCAAAGAAGAAACGAAAAAGCACCGATGAATTTCCTGAAGAGGAGCAGACGACTAGTCGCCGGCCCCGACAGAGAAAATATGATTAGTTGTTGATGGAAATGGATCCAGGTACCCCGGTAGAGGGCGGGGTAGTCGTATCACCTGACCATATATTAGCGGGACCGCCAGTTTTGAATTTTCTGTCGAGATCAAGAATTACAGCTATATGTAAACAACAGGTAAGTTCATGTATAAAATGAGACAGTTAAGACTAGGAAGAAGGGGAAAGAGAAGAAAAGGAAAGGTAGTGTAAACATAGGAGTACAAGTTGAAGAATTAGGTGAGATGGATAATGAACTAGATCAGACATTTCGTATATGTACTTATCCCATTACGGAGGAAGAAGGCTCTGATATAACAGATACTGATGAATTAAATAAATACCATGCAGGAAGCATTGGATATTGTAGATGAGGTGTTATCTGAACTTAGTGCAAAGATTGAAGAGTTCCAGGGATTTAGAGAAAATAGCCCAATAGTTAGTAGGGGAATTTTAGAAGTTAGCTGCATATCAGGCTCGACTGGATAGTAGTGAGAGGACAGATCTAAAAAGTAGTGCAGTAGAAAGTCAGGATGATAGTCTGGATAGTACAGTAGTAAACATATGACAATACTTTGCTGGATACAAATACTATGTAAATACTTGGGCAAAGGCACAAGATTGGGTTAGCCTTAAATTGTGAAGTAAGAACAATGACTGATAGTAGGGAGTAACGTTGTGGCTGCATATTGGCTGGTTTATATACATTACCTTGTTAATATTTTAAAATTTTATGATATATATGTTGGTATATATTAAATGTCATTATTCTCCCTCACGTTAGGACTAATGGGAAACCTTTCTCATCTCGCGTCTGACGTGGTGAGAGGATTTTCCATAACGAGAGATTAATAAAAGTTGTTGGCATTCAAGCAGGCTAGACAGTTGGCTGCTTTGTGGAGGGCTGCAATGCAGAGCTGTACATTGTGGAGAAATTTGTTGTGAAGTCTATGAGTGACTCAGAAAAACTTCAACCTGCAATACCAATGCTGTGTACATTAGTATGTACTGATGGTAGCAACACACGAAGCCAGGTTTTACTGATATTGTGCATTTTGAGTGCTTGGAGTGGTGGTGTCTGTGCAGCTTTCTATTATTCTAATGCGCTTAGGTGCTGGGACCTTGTAGAATGATTCACAGTATATATTTACTAAGTGAAGGAATTGAAATACAGTAAAAGGGAAAGACTGGAATGGTTTGTTGACTGATTAGGTTTTTAGGAAGCTTAATTGCTGGTTAGGTAGGTTTGTCCAGTAAAGAATTGTTTCCAGGAATTGGAAATTAACAATTTTTCTCTACTGTACATTTTGTAAATAAAACTAGTAATAAATGAATCTATAGGTTGTCCTAAAAAAAAAAAAAAAACAGAACCATTTTTAGACTATGAAGTTCTCTCAAGCTAACTGTGAATTTGCCTTGCCAGATAGGTGCACAGATAATGCATAAACAACTAATGTGCTGATTCTTGCTGAAGTGAGGAAAGTGTTGTGTTTTAACCTTGAACTTGGCACATAAGACATGCATTCCTTTGCCAGCTGTTTGGTTTGCGAGAATCGGTGGATAAGTCTTGGAACTCCCTTAAACAGCAATAGAGGCTAAGCCAAAAAGGTGACTGTCTTTAAGGCTAGGGATGACATCCCAATGGGATGAAAAGTGCCACTTGAAAGGTACTTTAGGACTAGTGATAAATCATGATGGGGGTTTCAAAGAGTAGATCCACTGTATAGCTATTTTATACCTGATACAGATGACCTTCTCAGTCTATGGAGGTACAGTGAGAATTCTGCCACTGTGGGAATAATATCATTGAAAGGATCTGTCCCTTTGGAAATGCACTAACTACAAAATCAGTGTCAGTTACGCTGGCAATGGCTTCTGCAGCTACAGTGAAAATTCTCTATTCTAGAGACATCACTTGATAGTTTCCATGTATGTAACTGAAGAGGCTGCAGGTTCTGATGGTAATAATAGAAGTACAACTGATGCAGCAGCTCTTCCCAGAATCCTTGATTGGCCTACTAAGAAACTCACGTAGATCGGGGGAAAACATACATTGCAACAGATCATAACAGCCTCCTCATTCCTCTAGGTTTACTAATTAATCCAATGATAACTTGATTCTGAGGCTGAGTAAGTAACCTTGCCATCCGTTCCTTTGCATGGAGAAAAATCTTTATAACCTGCAGACACACGAATGGTCATATCATTCCTGCCCCTCTGCAGAATAAGCTATCGAGGTAAAATAACCCTGCATCATGCTACTAATTCTGCCTGCTAGCTTCTGGGTGAAGGAATGATGGTCAAAATGACAGCTCTCAACTTTTAATAGGGTACAAATGGCTTTTGGATTCCTCTGCCAACCTTAAATCTCATGCTAAATCTATTTGGGAGCCCCAGAAATTTGTTGAGGTGTCTGAAAATAATAATAACTCATGAGTAAGTGGCACTAGAGGGACTCATACCCACAGATTAGCAGTGACCTGCATCCATCTGCAGTCTGATACAACTTCCTGTGGAGTCTTCCTATGTTGACAGGTTAACCTCTTGGGTTCTTTGAAGCTAACTATTAGATATTCAAGTGGAAATGTAGAACTTAGACAAAAATTAAAAAATGGCACAAGTTTCCTTAGAGGTGAGAGGGAGTCAATTACAATTGTGCAGTGGAGCTGGTATAGGGCCAAGTTGGTCAGGGTGTCAACTTCAATATCCAAGTAAACAGTTGTTTTGGGTAGAAAAAGATCTGATTTGGCCAAGCAGACAACTAAGTCAGCTGTAAACACAGACTGGAAAAACTTGAGTCCGCTAGTAGAGATTTGGTCTTGTTCATACATATTGCACGAATGCAGACCTTTATGTTCTACTGGGTGTTGCTCCTGGTGCTCAGGGGTATAAGCATGGTATTTTTTATAGATATTACTAGTGTGTACAGCCAGAAATTTTATGCATAATCCAAGGAGGGAGATACTCTAGCATTGTAGAAAGTATTATGTTTACATTCATTAACTCAAAAGTTCTCTTCTTTCTATATTTCCTATTTTCTTCTTTTCTTCTGTAACTTCTTTCAAATGAACACCATATTCTTTGGAAGCTTGAATTTCAGGTCAATGACCCCTCTAGGCTTGTTCCATACGAATAAGGCTTTATCTTCAAAAAATAATAATAATAATAATAATAATACTGTAGTATAGAACGTTTCATTCCAAAGGATACTCTAAATACCAAGTGAAGCAAGAATTAACATAAAATGTTATAAGAGGATATGCAAAAACAGTACAAATATATATGATATTTAATTTTACAATTCTGCACTTAAAAAATTCTTCCTTTAAAATCTATGCAACTCAGTTCTAATGACAATGAACTTGAGCTCATCATATTTCCATCAAAAATTTTAATGAAGTCTTTATCACACACCATCACTCAGTACACCAAGTTACTGTTCTAATGATACAAGTCAGTTCTCCCAAGGGGTTTCTATAGCATTTCCATTTTCAAAGGCTCCTCTTTAATATCCACGGCTTCCTCATAATTTGCAAGGGAATGTAATTCTTCGGTATCCTCCACCTTTATGGCGTAATTAATTTCAATTTTGGAAATACTCTCCTTAATGCTCTCTGTATTTGAAGGAATGTCTTGACCTCTGGATGAAGACTGAGCAATCATAGCAAATGACAAGTCTTCGTATCCTTCATGACTTAACAAGTTTCCACTTTCATGGCTTTTCATGTGATCATTAAGTAACAATTCAGAGGCAAATTCTTTTCCACATACCTTACAAATGACTTCGTTTTTAATTGCATGAATTCTACAATGAATATCAAAATCATTTCTGGTACTGAATTCCATGCCACAAGAGAGACACATGAAGGACAGCTTTCTACTGATGACTCTCACAGGCTTAGCCAGTTCCCTTGGACAAAAACTTTTCCCACTTCTCTGACAAGCAATTAGTTTTTCGCCAGTAGGAGCTCCCATCTTTACAGCAACAGGAGTGTTGGCACCTAATCTTTTTTTCAAACCTACGCGACGCAAGAATGGATTGTTTGACGCATGGATTCGTGTATGTCTATTAAGCTCACCGATCTGACAAAACGATATCCCACACGCATGACAAACGTAAGGCCTTTCTCCTGTGTGTGTTCTCATATGTACAATGAGGCTATGTTTGTACTCAAAATATTCCCCACAATATTGACACGTGAATAAATCTTCTACCGTAGGGGTCTTATTTTGCTCTACCCCACGAAGACTTTTGTTGTGTACAACATGGGGAGCTTTCACAGCACATTTTCTTTTGTGTTCCTGATGCAAGAGTGGCTTGCCTGAAGTAAGATCATCTTTCTGATCAAAAGTCTTGGCTTAATGCTTGAACACCAGCGTGGGTTCTCTTATGTGCATCAAGGTTACTTTCCTGAGCAAAATGTTTTCCACAATCAGAGCACGTAAATGGATCTTCTATTTGATGGGTCTTCATATGTATGTCAAGGGTGCCTTGATGTCTAAATTTTTTCCAACAAACGTGACAAACGCAACGTCTCTCTCTTGTGTGGGTTCTTGTGTGTTCTGTAAGGTGGAAATCATCATCAAAGCTTTTCCCACATTTATAACATGAAAAGGGCTTTTGTTGTGCTTGTGTTTCCTTGTGTGTGACACTCTCATCATTTGTTTGTAATTTTTTTCCACTTTTCTGATAAGAGAAGGGCTCTTCTTCAGCATGCTGAGTTTCCTTGTGTGGGGTACTCTCATCGCTTGTACACAATCTTTTCTCACATTCAGGACAAGAAAATACCTCTTTGTCAAGAATTCTTTCACGAGCATTAGGGTGTCCTTTTGCACTATATATTTTTCCACATTCTTGGCAAGCAAATGGCCCTGAGTGAGTTCTCTTGTGGATTTCTAACAATGCTTTATCTCTGAACTGTTCTCTACAATCTTCACATTTATATACATTTTCCCTACTTTCGCACTTTGAAGGAATACATCTATTTTCATGTATCCTTTTTTCTCCACTTTCTATAAAAAGGATTGCATTTTCACTGTCAGCTTCCATAGTAATGAACGGTTACACAGTGCTGTATTATAGTCCAAATGTTCACATCTAATTTGGTAACTTCATTAAAAATCTAGGGTACAGTACTTTCAAGAGAAAAATGTCATAATAATAGAAACTTTCTAAGAACCAACATATTTTAAAATCCATTCCTAATACAGTAGTATCTCCGATGAGTTATTCACCCAATGGGCTAATGTCTCAAGTACAAAGAAATATCGAATGCAAAATGTAAACTCTTAGTTTGTGGGCCTCTTTATTATCATCCTTAATAAGCATAACTTCTTAAGTATACTCACAATCAGAATAAATGAAAACATGGGTTCCAGTATTTTTGTTTTTGTTTCTTTCAATAAAAAACTAAAAGTAAATCAAGATATGTTTCAATATTAATTCACCTCTAAAGTAACTTTGGTTGAAGTGAGTTCATCTGTGCAGACACGTCAACATGATTATGGAATAATTATTATTTTAATTTACTAATTAACATATTTGTATCTGGTAGTTCAAAAATTTTTTATAATTAGCTACTTTTCCACCTTATACATCCTATGAACATTCTTGTATACAGTAGAGAAGAACATTCTGTATTCCGTTTCCAATTAACATACTGTGTTTGCTGATTCATGAGACAGGTACGTTGAGTATCAT
The DNA here is from genome assembly GCF_040412425.1 of Macrobrachium rosenbergii. Taxonomy (NCBI): domain Eukaryota; kingdom Metazoa; phylum Arthropoda; class Malacostraca; order Decapoda; family Palaemonidae; genus Macrobrachium; species Macrobrachium rosenbergii. The sequence continues at coordinate 50,989,100 of NC_089766.1, forward strand.
ACAAGAAACGTATAGATTTGGTCTTTTCTCATATATAATGCAAATGCACACATACTTTCAAAAAAAAACTTCATTTTTCCCTACTCACTGCTTCCTTGTTCAAATTTCCAAGACTGGTAAATAACACTGAATCTGTTTCTGCAGGTCAGCCTTGGTGTGACTTTATATCTCTAAAATACACTTCTGGGATTTCTATTCTTTTAATTCTGCAGCAACTGAAAAAAAATTAAAAATCTCATCAGTAGAAGCACCAGTTATTTGAAATTCAAAAATTGAAAACGCCTGCAGCAGATCAATTTTGAACAACATACACAAATATTTTGCAACATCAATTTGCTTTGGATGCATGATTGCCCTGTACCTGAGGCAGAATATTTAGAATATAACACCATCAAGCCTCCATCATGCTGCTGCAGAGTTCTTGAGAAGATATATAAGGAAATAATCTAAAATAATGGTTTGTACATTTCCCAATATAAGCTCAAACTTCACCAAGTTGTACTGTGTGTACGACTGTGAAAACCCTTCATTTGCTGGCCCCTTTATATTGCACAATGTACAATGGTGCTGAGATTGTGCCTCTACTGTTTCTTGCAGTAATCCTATAATGATCATCTATGAAGAAATGCATTCTTGTTTCAAAATTTACTAATATTTATAATTTCCTATACACAAACCCTAAGCAAATAGCACAGATGAAATAACAGTACAATAAAAAATAAAACCTCTACAAAGTGGGGTCTAGAATAACAAAGATTGCTTATTATTCTAAAATGATGCCTTGCAAATAAATGCCAATAAATCTTGTAAGGTTGTCCAAAATATTTACTTGCTTGTTCTTTTGTTTACAATTCATGCTAAGAATTTTAATCTATATATTCAATTTATGAAGTACCTAAATACAGTGCGTCACCGACTTACGGTGGATTCGATATTACGGGGCTTTTTCAGTGCCCTTAACGGGGTTGTACAGTGCAGTAACTTGATGTTGCATCAAATTACGGTGCCGTAAGTGCTGTCAAGCCGTTGATGGCACTAACAGCAAGAATAGGCTTCAAGTTAACGGTACTTACAGCTCCACAAGTGCCGTTAAAGGCAAAACACTGACTTACGGCGGAAATCAACTTACATTGCAGCGCTGGAATGGATCCCCTGCCGTAAGTTGAGAACCTACTTTGTAGTGATAGGAACCACCATTGTTGGGGATTAATATACAACTATTAAGGTAAATGTTGGTCCTCTGGAAGTAAGCACTTTGTTGAGGAGACAGCTCATGTAGGAGAACTGTGAAAAGGTACCTATTTCCAGGTTGCCTTCACTAAGAATTTATGCTCTTCCTCCAGGCCTGGGAATCCAGAAATGGGTCTTGTCTGGCCACAGTTGTAATCTTTTTAACTACTGCACAGGATAGGTTACTGTTAATTAATGGGCTTGTCACATAGCTGATGGCTTTCAATACTGGCTGAATCTCATGTAATGCAGAACAGTTCTGTATCAATTTCCATTACTAATGCAATCCACTCCACCGGCCACTTATTTCTCTAATAAATTTAGGTGCCTTAATGAAGCTCTCCAGCAGTCAGCAATATGGGACTGGCTAATAAGCGAATGAACCACTAAATTTTGCATTCTGTTCATCATAACTATGCATACTTTGGCTTGGGAGAGCTAAATAATGGACTTCCTTAGGCTGTTTGTTATTGCCAGTTGGCTACAAGTCTTAGGGATTCAGTGATATTCTGTTTGAGTAAGAGCTTGTCTCCCAAGTAAAAATCCACTCCAGCAGGGAAACTAATGAGAATACAAATCAAAAGGCCCTGTACTGGAATGGTATCCTCTGCCACTTAAACTTTCAAGCCTATGTCTTCTTATCTGACTGACTCAACCACCTCCATCTTTCAAGACATCACAAACCAATTAATTTACAATAACCTATCCTATGTGGCAGTGCAATTCTCTGACACACTCTTAACAGAACACTTCCAATGTTTCCTCGCTGAGTTTGCAGGTTCATTTTTTAGTCTTTCATACCTGACAATAACAGACATCAGACATATACACTACAGTAATATTTGACAGTAACAGACATTTGCATTAAGTGGCTGAAAGTAATCCTATGCAGGTAATGAATAATGGCATCGCTGTTCCTGTTCACTCTTCGTGGTCTTCCTCAGTTTGCAAAAGGTTAAAAAATATCTTGCATTACAGGAGGAAGGACTTGTGCAAACTTCTGAGAGAAACTAAATATAATGGAGCAAACTCCAAGACTATTTTCTGTAACTTTCGTAAATTCATCTTAACTTATGGGACAATTTCACAAGCCACTACAGGTTTACCTCCTTCAGTTCTGCTCATGAACAAAAGGATAAGAAGTATATTGAAACTTCATTCCACCAATGGCAAACAGAAAATTAAGAGAGGAAAATAATTAGAACAAGGCATAGTAAGATACATTTCTCCAGGATTATCATTGCATGTACATTCATACAAAACACATGAAAAGTGTTCAAATGAATTCTGTGCAAATGATAAAGATAGACCAAAGCTACCAAATAAAAGTACAGGAAGCAAGCCTGCAGAAGTTGGATTTGTAATGTGAACGAAGGCATTCTCCCATTAAGGGAAGGAAGTGTTATGTACACAAGTTATAAGCATTATCCCACTTGCAAGCAGGAAGTGTTGCATAGTACACAAGTTTTAAGCATTTTCCTATTAGGGAGAAGAAAGTGCTAGGTACACAATTTATAAAAGCACAGCATATCAACACCATATAAATTCAATGGCATATATTGTATCTGTCATAATTTCTATAATGTTTTATGACCGTACTGAAAGCGTTCCAGAAGTCAGGATCAGGAATGTTAACACGAATAAGAAAAGTGTTGTTCTAATACCACACAAACAAGGAAGGAAGATCAATTCATCTCCTGTATACACTTTGGTAGATGACTCTATTGAGCAGATGCTCTACAGAACTGAATGTTCTATGCGTTTTCCTTCTTAGTTCAAACTTAAAACTACGGTAAGTCCCCACACAATAATCCCTCTTCATTATCCTCAATTGCCTCCCTACTAGGGAACTGACAAGAAGGAAGAACCACTACGGAAGTAAATCTTTAAAAGTAGGATATTAACTTGAAACAAGTCAAATATATCACATTAGATAAAAATGTTCTGGAACACAGCAAAGATGCTGAGACAAAGACAGAGAAAATTGTAAATAAGATACTTTCTCATGCTTCAGTTTCATAAATGCTAATGCTGCGGTATTCAGGACAGATCTGTAAAAAAGTTAAGTATATCTTAGTTTAGCCCCATGGTTGACTAAATTCACAATTTTTTTTTTTTTAATCTCCTATGTTTTGAGTTCCTTGCTTAAATAATAATAATTAAAATATGAAGTAAGAAAGGAATGGTGCATACTGGATGGTTTATTACTTCTATTATATATCTGCACTACTCCCCCAATTAATGTACTGTAATTATCTTTTCTTTAATCTACAATTTCTGGAGCAGCTTTCTTATAAACACACTAGAACCATTATACAGTACTTACTTACTTTTATGCTCCCAGAAATTCATGATTTCTACACTTTTTTCATAATCAATCATTTCTCATCCATAATTTCAGCAGTTATTTTGGTAATAATGTCTTGCATATGATTCATCTAAATTTATTTATATGTATCCATCAGCAAGTGCTTTTCCTTGCAGACTGCAGTTCTCAACCACTCTAATTACTGCACAGTTGTTTTCCTTTGAACTGCCACTCATCTCATTGTTTTCATCTGTAGATGTAACTTTTCTTCAGTATTTGTGAATTGCGGATCATTCTAGTTATATATACTTTAAGCTTACATCTTTTTGAGTGCTGCATAGGAAGATTCAGTTCAACTTGCACTTGACTATGTTTCCTAAAGAATGTCAGTTCATTTGTGTGAAATTTATTAATTCTTTTACATCACTTACTGTTTAATATCAGTGTTGGTTTGTTGTTTGTTAATTTTTTTCACTCTATTTGACATTCTCGTCTTCCAATTAGTAGTACCGTATATTCAGTTTCTTTTACTTAGTATTTTCACTGGATTACTGAAATTTTCATTAAAGATTAAATCACAATCTTTTCCACAACTTTTGGTGATGTAACTGATAGTAATACTTTTGATATTTTACAAAATGCTTTAACATAAATGAGTTGATGCCTCTGGCAAACAGTGCTACAGTTTTATTTTTGGTTTTGAGAACAAGCCCCACTTGTTCAGCACCAGCAAGGCCAAAGTATGTTTATCAGATCTAATATATTTGTAAAGTTTGGTCTCAAGTTTAGTAGCTCTTAAATAGCAGTAAGAGATGCTGTAATTGTTCTTATGTGTCAGACAAAGGGGGGCATGTTGTCAGCAACTGAATCTTCCAGGACCCATTTAGTATCTGTTTTGTCAAAGGCCTCATCAAGATATAACTTACCCAGTGTTACTTCTTTCAAGTCCATTTCTAAATTATCAATGATGGGTATATTAAAGAGATACCTCATTTTGGAATCATATAAGTAGATGGAACACAGATTAATTCTACATGGAGTTACATAGAATGAGGTGCCTTTTAAACTCAATAGTCCATTAAAAGAGACACCTTAAAAAAAGCCGATAAAAATAAATAAATCACAAGTGTGCTGATTACTATCTATGTGTTCTTGAACTGGCTGATAACAGTACTATTCACAAGCTCAGACGGGAAATCTTATAAGGAAAGTTCCTTGAGTGGCTTCTGGTTGACTTACTGGAGGATTTAGCTCTTTCAGACCTTGAAGACTATAGACCTCCTCCTTCAAGTAAATGATCCCTTTCTCCAGAAGGCGATTGTTTGCCAGTGTTCACCACACATGCTAAGGTTTACACAGAGCCTAACCCTGACTGTGGATTGGTGGAACCCGGTGCTACCATACCATCACGTCTCCTCAACCAGTTTGTGGCCCCAATGAGTGTTTGCCCTTTCTATACGTGCATGTCCCACCCACTCCACAGAGTTGCGCCACCCATAGCAGCCATCCTCATGACACCAGCAGTTCTGCAATGAGGCACCACCATGAGTCTTTTGATATCTCTGATATACGCAATTCTTCATCAACTACGAGTTCTTGGCAGAGTCACTCACATGAACTGAGGGGACTGTAACTGAAATGTACAGTTTGTTAAAGGACCAGTAGACGTTTCATGATGGTTGTCAACAGTCTCATGTCTCCAGTAATTCAACATGTTAGTAGTTTTGCTACTCCTTTACAAAGGCCTTCTACTGCTGTTACTAGGACTCACAACTCCTCATCTGACTGTTGTTTTGTTAGCCTGTAAACATGCCAGCCTGTTGACACCACTCATAAGATCGCACTCCTATCACTCCACTCTCACAAAACCAACCAGCTGCTCACTTGGCTCACCTGTAATGACTAATCATCACCCTTTTTCTTCATGTGTGCCCGACACAACCGTACTTAGCCACACACCAATTTTACCTGTAACTGATGTGTGCATCTACTCCTGCTTTTGTGGCTCACCTGCGATGACTAACCATGATTCCTCTTCTGCAAAGATACTCATATGTTCACAGAACTTTTGAGTATCCTATTGATATTGATAATGGAGGCTCAAACTCCCACGACTCCTCTTTCACCAAACCTGCCAGAGCACACGTGGCTCACCTGTAATGACTACTGTGACTCCTCTTCCTCCTGTGTGCATGACGTGACTATACTTGGCCATATACTGTACCTATTTCACCTGTGACATGTGATGTGTGTACCGCCTCCTGCTCTTGTGACTCGGCTGTGATGACTGGTATGACTCCTCTTTTGTCGAGATGCCTGCATGATCACAGGACTTCTAAGAACCCTACATATACTGACATGGAGAGCTGCACTCCTATTCCTGCTATCTCACCAAGCCAGCCAGCCACTCACATGGGTCATCTGTAATAACATACTGGGACTCCTCTTCTTCCTGTATACATGACATGCCACACACCTGTCTCACCTGTAACTAGTGATGTGTGCATTGCCACCCACTCTCATGGCATAGCTTGCCTACTTCATGATGTGCACACACCATTCCTATACTTCCTCCTTGCTTGGTAGAGCTTCTAACCCTTCCTGTGAGTGTGACTTACCATTAGATGCTCATAAACCTAGCTCATGTTTCATGAATAACTCACCTGTAAGCAGCTACACATTTAATGCTTAGGTGCAAGATATGCCTTTCTACAATGTTGATGACTTAGAAGGCGGCTGTGTTCATCATAGGGGAGCTGCATCATCTCATAATGTGCCATCCAGTGTCGCTAATGTTTGTTCTCCTAATCCCTCACTTATGTAAATTAGTTCGTTCTCCATCTCCATCAGGTGTGGTTTCTTTAGCTGCTGCTGACAAGTAGCTGCCTATTTGCACTTGATGAGATGTAATGGTATGGTTTCAACTGCTAAACAACAAGTTTTGATGCTGACTTCAAGGTCATTTATTTCATGACTGATGATGAGGACGATTTCTGTACTGCAACCAATGAGGTTTCATTTAAAGAAGCATTATGTTAGATTTGTGGAACTTTCAATCTAGATAAAACATAAACCTCCCCATGTGGCCTTGGTCACAAAACCTAAATCTAGACTTAAATTAGAGGAACTGTCCAAGAAACTCCAAGCACTGGTAGCCCTGAGTATGATTATCGATGATGTGAGGGATTGCATTGAGGGGAGAAGATCAAAGCATGGCTACAACAGATCAAACTACCTAGATTAACCGTCAACTTAATGGCTGGTCTAGATTCTTCCACAAGAAGGGTGGATGCTCTACGTTTTTTTGGCAGACATCTCTTGAAATTAAAAGGCTAGTCAGAGATGTTTCATCCTACTTTCCAGGGACTTCAATTATACTGACTACAACTGAGATTGGCTCAAAGGAATGGCTTTTAAATGAGATACTGACTGCAACAAACAGACAAGACCGGATCTTACAGCCTACAAATAAGTTGTTGGAGAGGCCAGTGACAACAAAGACATTAAGGCCAAGATGAAGAAACTATTCAAATCTGTGGGCCTTGCCTTAGCCATCAATACACATATGTGTTAGCATATTCCTTGTTCAATAACATCTTGAAGAGGAGAGAGACTGCTTAGAGGCTTTAAAATATACTCTCGCCTTCTAATTTCCAGAATTTCTTTGAATGGAACTTGACATACTGGTCCCTCACTGTAAGTCTCACAATGGAAAGTCTAGAGATTCTTATCTATTTTGCAAGTTTTTCATCTTTAACCCCCTCCTGTAAAGATGTGCAGATTATAGGGCCATCTGATATTTCACAAACTCAGAATGTGGTCCCTTCCAGGAACTGCTCTTCCTTAAGATATTCTGAGATGATCTTGTTTTGACTTTCCAAGAGGTCATGAGAGACCCCAGCTGGTAACAGGACTCAAGAAAACTGCTAATGGGAATTCCTCTTGCACCCTTTGCTCTAGATCTGACACCTCATAAAAGAGTTGAGACACCCTAATACTGAACTTTGTGTCATCAGATCAATAAATTGACGGTCCTAGAAAGAGTAGTCATCCTACATTAAACTCCTCATGTTAAAGACAGTGTTCCTGGCCATTCATAAATTGTCATACCACCTGCCCAACACAACCATGGGGATTATCTCATGTAACTCCAGTAGAGTACAGTATACCATCAAAATGGTAAAACAAAGTCACTAGTAACGTGCCATCCAGCTGTAAAGTTACTGATGTTGTCAGAGGAAAGTAATGTGACACTAATCCACAGGTATGTCCAACATACATACAATCAAACCTCGGTTCTCGTATGCCCTGGTTTTCGTCAACTTTTTTCGTCAAAATGCTCTGTCCGAAACTCATCCACCTGACCGTGTGCCTCACAAGCATCCCAAGCATTTCTGGCCCAGTCTCCCTTTGTTTCTTGTTGAGTGAGCATCACCCCACATGTTCGTCTGAAACATTTCATAATAATCCATTGTTTTTTGTGCTTTTTGATTGAGTGCGACTGCTAAATAAGCTACCATGGGGCCAAAGAAACTTCTGAGTGCCAGCCCTTCGATAAAGAAGGAGAAACACAACTGAATTCAAGAAAGAACTCATAGTACTGTTTGAAAGTGGCGTACACGTGGTCAATCTCGCCATTAGGTATGGTAAGTCCATATCAAAGATCATTTCCATCCTGGTGAAGAAAAAAAGAAATCAAGGAAGCTGATATTGTGAAAGGAGTAAATGTGTTAAAGAAACAGAGATCGCAAATAATCAAAGATGTTGAGAAGTTGGTGTGGATCAACAAAAAACAGTCAGCAGAAGGTAGTGCTTCAGATGCGCTAATTTGCTAAAAAGGAGGAGGAGGAGGAGGAGGAGGAAGAGAGCAGGGATAATGTGCCTTCTTCAGTGACTGAGGACATGTGCAAAGTGGAGTGAGTTCCAAAGTTTTGTGGGGAAATATCACCCTAACAAAGCTGTTGCAAGCTGTGTCTGCAACATGTTCAATGACAATGCCTTATTTCGTTTTAGGCATATCTTAAAGAGATGCCAGAAACATGTCTCTGGACAGACAGGGGTCCAGTGACTCTCAAGCTGGTCCTAGTGCAAGTAAAAAAACAAAGAAGGAAAGTAACCCCAGATAGGGCCTTGATACCTGAAGTCCTTACGGAGGGGGATCCCCTTCCAAACAATAACCTCTACCCCTCCTCCCTCTCCCCTCTTCACTGTCTTTCATACTCCAACAAGTCTTCAAGAAAGGTAAAAGTGATGTTAAATGTTCATTTATCCATTTCATTAGTCATTTATATTTATTTCTCATTGTTTTCTGTATGCAGAACTATATTTATTCTCTATAAAAGGTATTTTTTTTTAATTTTTTTGGGTGTTTGGAACAGATTAATGGGATTTACATTACATCTTATGGGAATTATTGTTTGTTTTTGTACAATTTGGTTTTTACCAGACTTTCTGGAACGGATTGAGTACGAAAACTGAGGTTCCACTGTACACTGTAATAACCAATAGCCTTGGCAGGAGGTACCAAGTTCTACCCAGCAAAAGGTCTCTCCTCAGTAGATCTGCAAGAGTTATGGGGCAGACCTGCTTACAACCCATCTAAACAACAGGTTAATTAACGACTGTTTTGTTCTTTCGGACCATGCACCATTAATCCATGCAACATTAATAAGTGATGCACACCAGGGACAATCTGAAGATATACATACCTTTCTGCCATTCTTGCTAACAAGGCCAGTACTGTATTGGACAAAATGTCTCTCACATCATGTGACAAAAACTCTGGTAGTTCCTTTTTGGCCTCACAAGGAGTGGTTTCCCAGACCAGCTGGAACTCTTGGTGGACGTTCTGAGATCCCTCCTGCATGGCGGGGAAGCTGCCTCAGCACCTCATTTCCACAAGTTCCAGCAGAAATTGGGCCTCTTCAACTTACATGACTGGATGCTACCAAACAATGCCTCGTTAAGCTTTTCAAGCAGGGCAGCCAAGGTGATTATTAATCCAGAGAAGCAGTCCACTTCAAAGTGGAAAGTCTTCGGTATTTTGTGTGGTAAGCATTGGACTGATCCACTCAAGGCCTCTATCTGGCAAGTAACATTTTATGGTGTTTCCTTGTTGGCTGAAAAAGTTGTCTATGTCTGCCATTAGGGGGTATCAATTTGCTCTGGCACAGATTTTCATGAACAGAGGAGTAGATCTTTTCAAATGAGCTGAGGCAAATGTGCCATAATTTCAAAAGAGAAGTTTGATCCAGATCTCTGAAACCTACTTGTTGGGATATGTCTCAAGTCATTTGCTACCTAGCCAGCTCAAAATATGTATCTCTAGAGCAAACCTCATTAGAGCACCTGACTTTTAAAGAATGCTGTTTGGCTATCTTTGAAGTTTAAGTATCCCATACAGAGACCTGACAGAGTACTGGCATTTGGAACTTTCCAGAATTTGTTACAACAATGCAGGAAACTTCCTCTCAACCCCATTCTCCACCATTTTTTTGCTATTCCTTCTTTGTCAGCCCAAGAAGGAATGATGATGACCTTGCTTATGCCAAGCCAAGGCTAAGAGGCCATGTCTTTTTAAAGGGGGAGATTTACAACTTTTTATTTACCAATGAAAAATATCAGAAGTTCTAAGAACATTATTTCCTTATGGCTGAAATAAATAATCAGTTCCAGTGTACAAAAGGGACTTATTCTCCTTGTCTCTATAGTCTAGAGTTAATTTCATTAGCATAAGCACTTTGTAGTACCGGCTTGTATCATGAAGATCTACTGATCTGATAAACAAAGGTACAGTATGCTTTTCTACAAACAGAATCACTGAGGAACTTGGATGTATACTGTACTTGGCCAGGTGGGGGTATTCTTTTCTTGCAATATATCAGAGGATTATACTGATGACAAGATAAGCTGTTATTAATTAATGGGTTTATAAAAATAAAAATTAACTCTAGTTGAGTACATTCAAGTAAATCAATGGTCTTCATCCCCATTGAGGTTCTAGGTACTATGATTACCTGGTTAAGAAAAATGTTGTATTGCTACGCAATACTTCCATGGTTCCTTCTCCTGCATGTCACTTACCTTGTCATCCAGGAAGGTAAACTTTATCAGTCATGGTAATAGTGAGAGTAGATCTAAACAGAATGATAGTCTGTAGCCCTCAAAGAATGCTTACAGCCTGATGCTTGGGAATGGAAGTGACACAGTCACTTCTTCCTTTGGGTGTGTGGTTGTTGCAGGTCTAGCAGAGTACGCGGGAAACCTTGCTGGTATTCTTAGCCTGTGGCGACATTTTGGGTCCTGTCAAATAAAAGATTTTGAATGCTTTTAGACTTTAGATCCCTTTATTAAATCATGTATATTACGAACTACCCTCATGCATCAGCCTGTAAAATATATTAAAATAATATTTTCTTTTAGAAGAAGAAATTCTTTTGTCCCTCTTCACTTTTTCATGATAAAATTCATTTGGCATTGTAAGAGAGACAATACAGTATTGTGACCAGGATACCAAGCCTAACATAGTTACTACTACACTATTTTGCGTTCTCTCATGGACTCAATTGGGTTTCTCTGTGGAACATATTACCCATTATATTTTATTTTCACTGAAAATAGATAATTACTGTATTTGTCATATAATTTTCATGAATAAATGCACTTTTTTTGTGATAAAACTATTAAAATACTCAGGTATTGGCATTTTTACATGGTGTTTCTTGTGTTTAAACTATCAAAATGGGCAGTTCTAAGTGTTTTTAAAGGGGTTTTAAGTATTCATGATTTTAGCTACGGGGTTCACTGTATATGTATTTGAATGATAATAAGGCTAAATTACATTTTTAAATGTGACAAAATTACAATGCTAATATCTAATAAGATGTTTAATGAGCACCTAAAATAAAACATTATCATTATATTCTTAAATCTCACAGGGCTGCCACAAGGATTTGTTGTTGATGAAATGTTTTAGACCTTATCTAATATTCTGCAACTCCTTAAAAATCTAATGACTGGATAAACTGAAAATGTTAAAGATTCTCCTAAAATTTTTTTCAAAGATATGTTTCCAGTACTTGATGATATATGTTGAAGCCTCTTGCAAACTATTTTTTTCGTTCCTAAGCTTGGATTGTTTTTAGCAGATATATTACAATTGCTCCTCATTTTTATTTTTTATCATGGCTCTGTTCCAGTTTAAATAAGACTGGAAAACTGAGATAACCCCTAGCTAGTGACTTAATGAGCTTTTATCCTGCCCACAGGTCACCTTTTACAGTTCTGAGGCAGCGTGATGAGCTTTATTGTACATTTTGTCTTTGTTTTACTTTCTACAATACAAAATGATTTTGAGTGGTTTACAGAAGTTAACAGCTCACAAGGCAATTTGTCATTTTATATTATGTTTGGTGATTTGTCTGACTTATAATGGAAGTATGCAGCAACTGCCTCCCATGAAAAAAAAATGTATATATATCTTGGTTCGCTAATAACTGCATCTCTCAGCTGCCTGTGGAACAGTGAGCAACATGCATTATAATACAGTATAAGAGGTTTATTTTTGTATGAACCCCACTCACTCACCTACTTCCAATTAACAACTTTGTCAGCAAGCTTCATTATCTACTTTCCAGCTTACTCTGAGATTATATCTACAATAATGCTCTGGTTTGTGTTCCCATAGGAACAGGGACAACTTTGAGTAAATTTTTACTTTAAACCTTACTCACATACCAGATTTGAAAATAAGATTTTATAATATTTTAATGTTTGCTCTGAATGCTTCTAATGTTCATTTCCACACATAATTAGTTGTTTGAAATACCAGATTCCCTTTATATATCCTACAATTATGGGGGATTACAGTAAGAAACCATGGCCTTTGGGTGGGGATAAATTCATGAGTACAATACAAGTTTGTATTAAACCTAACCTTACCCTACTATGGGTGCAGGGTCCTTACCAGTCCAAAGGGGACTCTGCTCTCACTGCCTGCCCATCTACAAAACCTAGGGCACTATACATTAACACGAATAATACGGCTGCAACCTAACCTAACTTAGGGCACCCTTGGACCCCCCAACCTACCCTAATCTTAGGTACTATAAATTATAATAAATAATAGGGTTGTGACCTAACTTTACCATGCCTAACTTAACTGGCTGAGGGGTCTCTGACCCCCCTGGATGGCTCTCCCAAAGAACATAACCCAGGTCACCAGGTCTTTACTTGCCTAGTAAATATTGTCACTTTCAAAATATTCGATTAACCTTTCCTTAATCAGAATCAGAATTTGCTGAGGTAGGCTATCATAAGGATGTTTGAATACACCCTTATCATTTAACTCTAGTAATACATATGCATACAGAATTTAGGTCAAAGGCCTAACTGCTGGGACCTATGAGGTCAATTCAGCGCTGAAAGGGAAGTTGAGAGTAGAAAAGTTTTAAAGGTGTAACTGGAGATAAACCTGGCAGTTGTACTATGAATCAACTATTAGAAGAGAGTAGGAAGGAGGATGGAAGAAAGAGGATATGAACAGAGGTACAGTAAAAGGAATGAAGGGGGTTACAGCTAGGGACCGAAGGGGACGCTGCAAAGAACCTCAGGTAATGCCTACAGCCCACTGTGTGAGGTGCACTGATGGCACTAACCCCCCTCTCCGTGGTTCACTCTTTAGTATTTTCCTCCACCTAAAAACCCTTACTCACTGAGATCCTCCAGAACTGTAGGATATAAGGGTATCCAGTATTTTAAATCTATTAGATTGTTAATTAAATTTAAGTCAGTAACATTAAAAACACAACAAAAAATTTCCTAATGAAAAATTGCATTAGTCCTAGGCTAGTCATCCTTACCCACATTAAATACAGTAGAACTATAGTACAACTCATGGGGTATTATATTGGAAATTGACTTTTTCTATAGTATTTTGGTTGCTTATCAAGAATTTACCGTTATTTTTTGTCAGTCGACTGCAATTAACCTGCAATTAACCTCAGAACTGATATGGTTTTGTACGCTGGCCATCCTGGAATGCTATCATGCATGGGCAGTGTTATAGGGGAACTTTTGGTAAAAAATGGAGTTTCCTTCACTGGGGCCCTGCCCCACCCTGTAAAGTAACATGGACTATTAAGTTAGGTTAGGGCACGTTAGATTAGTATGGTTCCTTTTATAATAAGTTTCCTTAGCCAGTCCCTTCTTGAACATTTGGCTCCCTACTGACTTGCTTATGCAAGGAACCATTCCATAACAACATGGCAGTCCAGTCTTTCTCCCAACGATTTCCCCCACCCAAAACCACGTGTTCCCAAAGGGTCCCCAACCATTTTGGGTAGATATGGGGTTAATAATAATTGAATGACAATAAACACCACCACCTCCTTCATCAGCAACACTAAAATTATAGGAAAAATCAAATTCCAAGTACCAGTCCGTGCAGAGCTTTTCTATAGTTTTACATAAATTATAAAAAAAAATCCTATGGAGGGCCCAAATCACATAAATGACAAAACACAGGCTCATCAAAGAGCTAAGAAAAAACCTAAGCAGGTAACAACATTCATTGGTAAATTTCTTGGTTGGCTAAAAGTAGGAAATTTTGACAGACCAGGCCTAGTACAATCCTCAAATTGCATAGATTAATGATGAGTCCCGAGAACTATAAAAAAACTCCAATACCGAGGACTGGTATTAAACAAATAGGTAATCATACAGTTTAAGGGTCCAAGTTCACCGCATCACACAAAAAAAAAACAAGACCAGCACACAAATTTATCATCTATTTACTGAATCATAAAAAAACTATGAAAAACTGAGAAGTTTATCTGCTTACGTAAGCAGCAGAGACTGTAAAAAAAGGGAATATGTAGAGGGGGAAAGTAAATAAACAAAAACATGTCTTAGAGGACACAGACCCCTAGAATTTTGAGAAAATCGTAATTCCCTGCTTACGTAAGTAGATAAACTGCTCAATTTCTCAGATTTATCAAAAGGTCGCTGGTGAAGAGCAAGAGCCCGTGCTGCCACGTTCCTAAATGCGGTCACTCCACAAACACAGTTCGACCACTCGCCTCAGGTGCAGCAGACCTTTATTTATGTTCAGATTTTTTTATTACAAGCAGATAAACTGCTCATTCTTTTTTTTTATTCAATATACTTCTGTTTGCGCAGATCTGTCGAAAGAAGAAACTAAAAATAGGACAGGAAACTTTCAGTCTTACCTGTCACTATCATCTTCGACTTCTGTTCTTACTAAATGACACGCTGCAGGTGCTCATAAAAGACTGGCTATTATTGGTTAACCATCGATATTCCTGCTGTGAAGAGCCTGACTGGGACACATCTATAAGGCAGCGTCCATTTGGGGAAATTATTAAGGTACCGAAGGCGGTCGTGGAACGGGGGAATCACAAACCACCCGACGTCCCAAGCACTAGTAGTAGTATTAAGAAGATCATACCTTTGAAACGGCTCTCTCTTAAAGCCAGGCTGAATATGTTGAACTTGAAGGCTAACTTCCGGGGTGTTTTAAAAAAGAACTAAAGAATCTCATATTCTGCAGAAGCTACGATAGTGACGAGAAAACACTAAAATACAATTATAAAACGCACGAGGGCCCGACAGAAAGGGAATTATTCCTGTGGAGGGCTGTAAATATAACCAAACAAAGTGAACAAAGTGACGAGGTCTGTGATATCTGCAGGTTAGAGGAGGAACGCACCGAACATTTGTTCAGGTGTAAAACCCTACGAAAAACAAAAGATCATGACATTACTTTAGAGACCCGAAATCCCTAACAGAAAACTGGGGGAATATATATAAGGCTAGCCCTGAAAATTAAGAATGTTATTTACCTGGAAAGCGATGGATGTCAAACCTAATAGCATGGCTCTGCCTCGGCTCAAAAGAAAGAGAAGTGAAAGAGAGATGGTTAAAAGTAAAGTGGAAATTCATTGACAATATTTTATAAATATCTAGTTTAGAGACGTCTCTAATTTTTCGGGGTTATTGTTGCAGAAAAGGGCAATGGACAAGAATTAAAATAAACATTTTGAAGTAATATAAATTAAAGTAAAACTAAATACGATTAAAATTGTGAAAAAAAGGCGGGTTAGGGAATAAATCTCTACACCTCACGAGAATAGTATAGTGTGCCCGCAACTGTGTTTGTGGACTGAGCGCTTAGGAACCAGGAACCAGGAACCACCGGGGACTGATGACACCAAAGTAGCAATTAAGATTATATCTGTATAACGACTTTATTTTTTAGCCTGTTCTCTGTCTTATTAGTTGTTTTATTGTAGTTTGTTTCATTAGTTGTTTTTCTTTGTTGTTTCTTATTGTTCAAGGCGGTAAAATATAAGAGTGTTGACTATGACCTAAACTTTGTTACGGGCTTCCCATGAGCACGAGCCTGTGTTGGTATAAGGCCCATTGACTCCACAGTAACGAACAAATCATTGCTTTCCTGGTAAGGATGATGAATGATGTTTTTTAGTATAGATTTTATGGAGTATTTTTTGAGGGAACGAAGCCGAGATTCAAAAGAAAACCGTTAAACAGTGTTCATTGTAATGTACGTAGTTAATTTCTGAGCAGAAAGCGGGGACAACGGACTAGCCAGGACCATGCCAGAAATATTCTTGTTCTGAGAATTTGGTAACTCGTTGGGATCTAAGGTACCAGCCAAGAGCTTCCTTCAAGTCATCAACAGGATTTTTGGTAAATAGTGAGGTAACATCAACGCTAACTGATCTATGGTTCGACGTTATGTTCATATTTTCGAATTCACCACAAAGATCGACAGGATTCTTGATATGTGAAGATGAAATGGCGCCTAAAATTGGAGAAAAACATGATGAAAAACTTCAGAAGTTATCACAAACAAACAAACAAAATTTGTTATATATAGAAAAAAATACATTACGTTTTAGTTTTCTGTAAACGGAAAACTATTGTGCTGGCTTTGTCAGTCCGTCCGCACTTTATTCTGTCCGCCCTCAGATCTTAATAAACTACTGAGGCTAGAGGGCTGCAAATTGGTATGTTGATCATCCGCCCTCCAATCCTCAAACTTACCAAATTGCAGCCCTCTAGCCTCACTAGTTTTTTTATTTTATTTAAGGTTAAAGTTAGCCATAATCGCTTCTGACAATGATTTTGATAGGCCACCACAGGGGCCGTGGTTAAAGTTTCATGGGCCGCAGCTCATGCAGCATTATACCGAGACCGTGGCCTTGATTATACGCTGTGCAGAAAAATCGACTGCGCTTCGGCGCATTTTTTACTTGTTTCTTAATTAAAACCAAATGAATTAGACAGGCAATCCGAGAACGTGATTATCTCGACATCATCCTATGTTCATTTATGGAAATTCGGCTTTAAAGCCAAACACATTCAGCCGTTCTGTGTTTTAGACAATGACAAGAAAGAGTTGGAGTGGTTGGACAGCAAGACTGAAGAATGAAAGTGGATTAGATATAAACAAGTAAAAAATGCGCCGATGTTTCTTCGGCGCAGTCGAGTTTTCTGTACAGCATATGCTGTATGAAACTTTCAACCACGGGCCGGTGGTGGCCTGTGTTGTTAGCATCTGTAGCAGTGCCAGACGCACGATCATGGCTAACTTTAACATTAAATGAAATAAAAACTACTGAGGTTAGAGGGCTGCAATCTGGTATGTTTGATGATTGGAGGGTGGATGATCAACATCCCAATTTGCATCCCTTTAGCCTCAGTAGTTTTTAAGATCTGAGGGCGGGCGGTCGGACAAAAAGCCATCTCAATAGTTTTATATCGGGCGAAGGGAGGCTACAAACAATTTCAAGTATGCCCACAGTGCACCACGTGAGGTGAGCCGACGGCCTTTCGAACACTACGGGGCTGAGACTATCTTAACATGGCTCCAGTCCGGTTAACAACAGAAACATCATTACAAAATTGAAGGGTTACAAGCATCTGTTGTTCCAAGGAAAAATGAGAAAGGAAGACCGCGGTGTGCAACGCTTTCGAACCCAGTAGGAACAGGGGCGTCATTTGGGGGCTGGGGCAGTTGCCCCCCAAGATCCAGCTTGCTGCCCCCAAGACTCAGCTTTCTGTCCCCAAGCTCAAAAATTATAATTTTCCAATATTCTTGATGATTTCAAATTCAAACGTGTCATCATTTTAACAACACTTTAGATTTTTTTCTTTCTTTTTTTTACTATAATAATTATTTTCAATATATGGAAAAGGCTATTCTTAGGGTTTCTTAGCAATCAATGAAAATTGTTTAATGGAATTAAATTCTATGATAAGTAGACTAAGTTACAGCATACTAGGCTACATTTAAGGTACATTATTGAATTTATTTTCATTAGTAGCCAATGAAAAATATTTGATGGAGTTAGTTTTTTATGATTGTCCATGAAATATATAGACTAGTATATAGTCTAAGATACTATAATAAAAGATATAATATTTTCATTAATGGACACTGGGGTGACTGGACAGGGCCATAGTCAGGATATCTCAGCAGCCAATGAAATGTAAATTTTGATGGAATTAATTTTCACGTTTAACTGTCTGTCCGCGAGATATACAGATGTTCACAGCCAAACTATTCTGGAGTATTCTATACTATAAGTATCAAACGATATTGTTCTTCCAAATACAACAAAAGTCTAAATTTTCTTTACAACAACTAATCCATTTTCATTATTCATAATCAGTAACATCACTAGGTAGTTATCATGCCTAAGAGATTAGTTTGCATTACGATCAGCTGACTTGGTTTGAGTACCATACGGTAACAGTACAGGTTCAAATCATGTTCACGCCTGCGGCCTCAGTAGCCCTAAGATAAGCTACGGACGCAGTCTCTTGTCTCGACTCTTATGTGATTGTGTCGATTCGTCTTACAACCGTCTTTAAAATCTGTGCTTAGATTCGGGTAAATATTTAGATATAATTTTAGTAATTGCTAACTATATATGACTTTAGTAAAAAAAATATTTATTTATGTTTGGGAACTATACAATATGTTTATGCAAACATATGATACATTTGTATGATCTGTCTGTGTGCCTAGGTCTACATGATAGGCTAACGTATATTTATGCTTGCTTTGTTAGGACTGGGTTCATTGATACAGCTGATCATGAAACGTTCAGAATCACAGCAGACCATTACAGGGTTTTTACTAAGAAAAAGAAAGAAGATGAGCTAGATGAAAAACATTTGGAACTTGAAATAGTAACAGAAAAAACTAAACATGAACATGAGAAATTTGCAGATATTGATCAGGAGTCCTCCACATCACGGTAAGTAAACTCAATTAGACAACCAATATATTATTTTTCATGGTTAGCAGCCATGGGATAAGCTCCGAGCTTTGGCTGAGGGAGTCAAAATTGATAAAGCCTTCGGTAACTTCAATTATTCATAAATTAGACATTACCTTGATTTCCAATGAAACAATGTGAGGGGCGGGGCGGGGGTGACTGGGGGAGGATTGCTAAAGTATATTCTTAAAGATTTTCTGATAAAATTATATATTACGTATTTGTCATTAATGAATCATAAATTTTATAGTGCATGAAATATATTTAACTCTTGATTTGATACCGCACCCAAAACTGTTTAGATTAAAACTGACTCGTTGTATAGATTATCTACATTATCATATTCACTGTATCTCTAAACATTACAGCCAATGTTTTCTTTGTTTTGTTACAGTGATGATATTCGTCCAAAAATTCAATCTCCTGTCTGTGAATTTGAACATGACAAAAACATCCCCTAGATATTAGCTCATCAAGATATGAAAATCCAATACAACCTAAACTTAGTATATTTCCTCTAACAAATAAGAGGAGATTTAATGTAGATTCTATAAACGATTTGAATGGATTGAATATTCTAAATCAGAGGATAGCGTCTATTGTTTTGCTTGTAGACATTTTGCAGGTAATATGCAAAGGAAAGGTGAGATCCTTGGTAAACGAACATTTATTGATGTGGGTTTTAGAAAATGGAAGGATTCCTCCGAGTTATTAGAAAAACATTCTCAAAGTGATAGACATGCTAATGCTATGAGTGGATGGTTGAACTTAAAGGTAGTTGAGAGTAAAAAAGACAGTTCAATCAAAGATAAACTTGACGCTAACAGGTCAAAGGAAGTGGAGGCTAACAGAGAACATGTGAAATGTTTGCTACGTGTCACAAGTTTGTTAGGTAGGCAGGGTTTAGCATTCCGAGGCCATGATGAATCAGAAACTTCGGATAATAGAGGAAACTTTAGTGAAATACTAGATATGTTAGCAGACTCTAATGAGATTTTTTGCGCAAGAAGATGGAATCAAGGTACGGCCACTATACATCTCCTGAGTATCAAAATGACCTAATACAAGTGTTTGGGAACAAAGTTCTTACAACTGTATCTACACAAATTAAGAAAGCCAAGTATTTTGCAATATTAGTGGATGAAACAAAAGATCGATCAAGAAAAGAACAATTATGCTTGATAATCAGGTTTTTTGATGGTGAAAAAATCCAGGAAAGGTGTTGCGGCACCTATCATATGCAACAGCTTGATGCTGAATCCCTTGCAAATTTTATTCTGAAGAAGTTGGATGAATTAGGATTAGAGCTGTCTAACTGCATTGCACAATGCTATGATGGGGCAAGCGTTATGAGTGGATGGGCTTCAGGAGTTCAGGCTCGTGTAGCAGAGAAGGTGCCCCATGCCATATACATTCATTGCTATGCACACAGGCTCAATTTAGTACTCATTGATTGTGTGAAGAATCTCGATGAATTAGCAAATTTTTTCTCAACCATACAAACTTTATATAACTTTATCTCAAATAGCAACTCAAGACATGAGCTTTTTGTTAAATCCCAAAAGAGCTTGGATTACAGGTATTAGAATTAGAAAAGAACAGTTGCAACTAGATGGTTCTATTGGTACAGGAGTATTTACAAAATTCGTGTTCGATATGAAGCTATTCTTGCAGTATTGGATTCCTTATCCGAATCAACCAATGAAGCTTCTATGGAAGCATCTGGGTTAAAGTTAAGAATGGAGTCTTGGAGATTTATATTTTGTTTATTTGTTGCAGAGAAATTGTTCATACAAACAAACTGTTTGTCAGAGCAACTTCAAGAGAAAGGTATATCTATTGTTAGGACTGTTGATCTGATCAGATCTACGAAGACAAATTTAGCTAATATGAGAGCTGACAGTGAATATGATAAGTTGTATGATGAGGCACAAGAGTTTGCTAGAAAACTTGGAATTCATGTACCAGAAGTAAGTGCCACAGTGGGAATAAGCCGCAGTAAGAGGATACAACAAACATCAAACAGGCTGAAAGAGTAGCCTACCTCACAACCAGTACACTTGGGAAACGACAAGAGCAATTAACATCTTCGCAGAACATCAATCTAAAACAATATTTAAAGACAGAGTTGTATTTGCAAGTAATTGATAGGTGCACTGCTGAATTTGACCGTAGGTTTTACTAGTAACATTGATTTATTTCAGTCTCTTTCTGCATTTGATTGCCAATCAAAGCAGTTCTTTGACGAGAATAAACTAAATATCTTTGCAAATCACTATAGTGCACACATTGATACATTCCTCTTAGTTTCACAAATTAATTCGGCAAAGGTGTTCTTACAACAAAAGAAACAAGAGGACCTAATCGAGGTGTACACCGCTTTGAATTCTTTACCAATTGCTTTTTCTGAGTTGCTTGCTATCCTTAGAATCTTGTTAACCATTCCGGTCACTACTGCTAGTAATGAAAGGTTTTTCTGTATTAAACAATGTAAAAAACTACTTGCGAACAACAACTGGGGATAGCCGTCTATCTTCGTTGTTGTTGATGGCCACAGAAAAAATATGGTTAAATCATTTGATTTAGAAGAATTAGTGAATGATTTTGGTCACATGAAACACCGCAGGTACCCATTGGAATAATTCTTAATAGAACTGCAATTTTTGAACTTTAATATTTCTCGACATCACATTACTACTTGAATTTCATAATCATAATATAATAATTTCTTAAAAATACTTGTGATTGGTTTATGATTTTCATTAATGCCTAGAATTGCCAGCTAGAAATAATAGTACATTTAAGACTTATGGTGTAAGTTTATATATTTTCATAAAAATTTAAGAATGTAAAGAATAATTATATATACTCATATTTTCTTATCAAGTGTGCAACTATAATAATACAAATATATTACTTGTCAACAGTATTTTACTTTATTTTCTGCCTAGTCATTTTGTTGATGTTTACACAAAATATATCAGTGATGAGGAGATGAATAAATAGTAGTTGGAGTTGGAATATATATATATATATATATATATATATATATATATATATATATATACATATATATATATATATATATATATATATATATATATATATATATATATATATATATATATATATATATATATATATATATATATATATATATATATATATATATATATATATATATATATATATATATATATATATATATATATATATATATATATATATATATACATATATATATATATATATATATATATATATATATATATATATATATATATATATATATACATATATATATATATATATATATATATATATATATATATATATATATATATATATATATATATATATATGTATATGTATATATATATATATATATATGTATATGTATGTATATATATATATATATATATATATATATATATATATATATATATATATATATATATATATATATATATATATATAACTTTTATAAGATACCTTGCTCATGTGGCTTCAGAAAGCCCATAGAAATACTTTTAAGTAGAATTCCTTTAAAATATAAATTTTCTTTGGTGATAATACAGTTTCCCACCCAACTTCAGTCTGTTTAAGTCTGCTTGCTCTTGCCCCCCCCAAGGAAAATCTGAAATGACGCCCCTGAGTAGGAAATATCAATCTTTTCTTTTTCCACATTTGACAAAGGTCAAGTTTTGGTGTCCCGATGACAGCCGCCATATTTACCTACTCTGGTGATATCTGAGAAAATATAATATTTCACGCCCCTTCGACTCCTCCTCCTCCTCCTCTCTCTCTCTCTCTCTCTCTCTCTCTCTCTCTCTCTCTCTCTCTCTCTCTCTCTCTCTCACATGACATGAAATTCTCAGAACTTTCCACTACTAATGGGTATTTTTGTAGCAACAATTTGGTTTTGTGTACAGAAGCTTCTCCAGTACACCTAAAATGCAAAATGCAGACTGAATTTTTGTGTTTGTGAACATAATTTATAGTACGTATATAGTGGATTTATTTACATTTTTATTTACAAGCAAAGTTTATATTATATATATATATATATATATATATATATATATATATATATATATATATATATATATATATATATATGTGTGTGTGTGTGTGTGTATGTATGGGTGTACATACGCGAATTTCACTAAATGTCTTTTTCCCCAATGGTTAAGTATACCTTAGATTTACCAGATCACTGAGCTGATTAACAGCTCTCCTAGAGAGGGCTGGCCCGAAGGATTAGACTTATTTTACGTGGCTAAGAACCAATTGGTAACTTAGCTACGGGACCTACAGCTTATTGTGGAATCCGAACCACATTATGGCGAGAAATGAATTTCTATCACCAGAAATAAATTCCCAAATGGTGTAGTAGGTGATGCCCCTTGGGTACAGCCTTCCGTGTTACTCGGTAAATCAAGGAATGAGAGTGTTAGCCTCACATCCTGTAAATGGATACCAGCAATCATGCTGGTGCCCATTCACAGCTGGGCAGGCTAGTGGAGTAGTATCAGATTGAGCCAGCAACTTGCCGGCACAGGCTCTTGCTCGCAGACCAGCCCGTAAGACTAGTGGACGGTGGGAGTAATCCATAGGCCTAGAAAAAGCGACCCGAGTGGTGCAACGCTCAACCACGGCATAAACATACTCACAAACTTTTATATAAGTGCAAGGAGACAGAGGTAACTGTAAGAGTTATAGAACATGTAGTTACTTAGCATGCTGGGAAAGATGATGGTACGACTTCGACGAAGAAAAAACAAGATTTCCAGAGGCAGAGCAATGTATGCTTAGACAGGTTAAAGGGTTCACTGATCAAGTCTTTTCTGAAATCATTAAGTGAGAGGTCTGAGAGCAAGTGGGAAAACTACATGCCTTCTGTTCCTAGAAAGAGAGTTGATATATTTAACAGGGATGCAATGTGGATGGCCGCTTACTTGCATGGAATAGAAGGTCATTCGTTGAGAGTGGTTAAAAGTTTTGGTCATAAATATTATTATTATCATTCAGAAGATGAACTCTGTTCAAATGGAACAATCCCACTAAAGGGGACAATGACTTGAAATTCAAGCTTCCACAGAATATGGTGCTCATTAGGAAGTAAGAAAAGGTCAAGGGAAATACAGAAAGAAGAGATCTCACTTATTAATAAAAATAAATAAATTAATAGATGGATAAGAACTTATTAAAATGCAAGGAGAATATTTTAGGAGAAGAAAATGAGTCGTGAATTTTGCATCATTCTTGGTAGGTTCTTGAAACTTTCGCTGGAGAATTGTCATGGTTTTATTATCAATGAATTACCAATTACAGAATGTGAGGGACAATGCTATTTCAACACATGCCGTGAACCTTCCGTTCTACCTGACAGACTTAGACAAGATGTAAACAGTGCAACACTTTAGGAAGTAATAGCATGATAGTAGTGTTTCTCAGTGTTTCTCATTAGATAACAGAGAATAAATTCTGTAATGTGGTTTTACAGACGACAGTGTCTGTTAACAATAGTGAAGAAAAACTGAAGAAATTAGATAAAAATCTTTAAGCGTTTGTAAGAGGAGAAAGTGGAGAGGAAACGTATGCAAAAGTAAGGTTATGTGGCAAATGGGAGCCAAGAACACGAAACAATGAATGTTGATAGGGATGGTGAAAGATTAGAAGTAGCTGATTCATGCTGGTATTTTGGAGAACGTCATGAATGAGCGTAGGCCGAGATAGGAGAGGAATGACAGTAGCGTATCTACGAAAGTTTTGGAAGAGAAGCGGAGTGGGTGTCTTGGAAAGCCATGTCTGGAGTTTTTGCAAGGGTTGTTAAGCCAACTTTACCTCAAGGGACTGAAATGTGTATTTTGAGTGTGAAAAAGGGGGAAAAGGTTGAAGCTGTTGAGATGAATTGCTTGCATAGCACATGTATAAATATGTGTAGGCGTATGTGAATGAAATCTGCGTAGACATAGCATAAATTAGTCTTTAAGCCCAATGCTACAAGTGTCTAAATAAGAACATTGTATGTCTTTTTTTTATTCCCTAGCACACTACTGTGACTTCTAAGTAACACCGAGAACTTCCAACCAGCGGCGTTTAGGAAGGTAGTACTAGATGTTATGGTGCCACAGTGGCCGCACCAGTGAAGAATACAATAGGATACAATAGCACCTTATCAACGAATTCCTGCTGATGGAGAGAACGATAAATCTGCGTCTCGTATGTGACTGATGATGATGGATTGCATCATTCTTCCAATAGAGAGACAACAATAACTCTGTCCAGCCGGCTGATTTCGTTATCGGAAGTCCCAGACTCCTGTCTGTCAAGCTTTAATTTCCTTTTTTAGTTTTCTGCGAAAGAAAGCTATTGTGCTCGGCTTTGTCTATCCGTCCGGCCTCAGATCTTCAAAACTACGGAGGCTAGAGGGCTGCAAATTGGTGTGTTGATCATCCACCTTCCAATCGTCAAACATACCAAATTGCAGCCCTCTAGCCGCAGTAGGTTTTTTTTTTTTTATTTATGGTTAAAGTTAGCCATAATCGTACTTCTGGCAGAGAAACTCTGGCGCAATTTTTACATATTTTTTTTATCATCTCTTGAAGACTTGCGTGTAATGGCTAGTTGTTTCTATTCAGCCTTCCTTTTTCTGTTTCAATACAATATGGTATATGACACTGACAGATTTATCAAACATATTCGTCTCCACACTAATGATTTTGCACGCTTACTCGATGAACCACTCAATCGTTGAATCCAACCCAAATTCGTTAATAGATACATTTGCGATACATATCGATGCATACAGAGAGAAGAGAGAGAGAGAGAGAGAGAGAGAGAGAGAGAGAGATTTAGTGAAGTGTGTAGATAAATAAAAATAAAAAAGAAAAGGGCCTGAAACGTTAGCAAGCGTTAGGCCGATGACTAAACGCATCCGTTTAGCCGTTCCCACGAGACGTAGCTAGCCCGCCTTCTTCCACTCACATTTGGACAATGAATAAATAGATAAGTGAATACATAAGTAAGTAAGTAAATAAATAAATAAATAAGTTTTTGAAAAATACATCCTATTTTTTGGAAGAGTATATTTTTTAAGGTTATTATGCGATTGGTAGTAGATATTTTGAGACTAGGAATAGCGAAAGCCTAAAACACTTCTTTTGTTTCCTGGGGGAATGGAGGAGTAAAATAAATCACATTGCTCTTAACCTTTTTATTACAACGCCTCCTCTAAGAGTTGGTCCCCTCCACGCCCCCACCCCCCAGGGATTTAAAGGAAAATGAAAAAAAAGAGAAGGGGTGTTTTTATTCTTTTGGGAATGAGTTAGTGAGATATTTAACACTGCTTCTTAGTGACTCTTTTAGAGAATTTTTAATTTTTCGCTAGGGCTCGCGCCCCCCGCCCCCTGGAAATTGCTGACAGCCCCTTAGGGGAGCGCGCCCTCCAGGTTAAGAACCACTGTCCTAGAAAAAGGGTTAAAGATTAACAGTAATGTTAACCAAATAATAAATAATAATAATAATAATAGTAACAATGCTAAGAAATTCACAGTCTCGTGAAAAAGTTTGTGTAATAAAAATATTATATATAGTAATAATATAGTTTACTACGTGATTGTGGATCTTTATCACAATAATAATAATAATAATAATAATAATAATAATAATAATAATAATAATAATAATAATAATTTATATATGTATATATATTTGCAAAATATATGTTTACATATACACCACTGGATTTCTTCACTAATAATAATAATAATAATAATAATAATAATAATAATAATAATAATAATAATAATAATAATAATAATAATAAATTTTAAATTCCCTTCCACACAATTAACAACAAGGGCCAGTGCTCTTCTCTTTTATGGGTGTCACTGTACTACTTCTCATAAGCATGCAAATCATCGAGTTCGGGACGATTAGGCCGTATTATTTTCGGCCGTGAACCTGTTAGGCCGTCACAACTTTAGGGCATATGAAGTTTAGGCCGTAAGACATTGCGGAAGCTCCTTGGTACGCTGCAGTTAGTACTATAGCCCCTCGTGGATCAAAGTATTATATACACCCATTTCTGCCGTTTGCCAGTTTGAATGTTACGGCCTAAATGACTTACACCCGAAACGACCAGGACCCATATCATCAAGCTAGGTCTACAGTAGATATACTGTACAGGTTCGCCCTATGGTCAGGACCACTGGTCTATATGCCTGGTAAGCAAAACAAGGCTCTGGTTAAAGGTTTCGATCTTGGTTCCATATATATTACTGAGATCTCTGACCAAATTCAATTGTTTATTTAAAAAAAAAAACAATTTCCTATGGTGGCGTTGCATCAGTGTTGAAACTGCATTTGCTAACATCCCGGGGACTGAAGTACAAGCAATGAAAGTCATATGCATGGGTCGCCTGAGGTGATGATTGCTTCAAAAAATCATTGCCTCTTGAAAAATTTCGTCTCAGAATGATAGACCAATGTTACTTACAAATTTGCTAGTTCCTAATAAAACAGACTTTGGTCATACAGCGACTACCTTTGGCTTCGTCTTCGTTTATCATCATAACCGGAGATTAGTCGATGCTATTATCAAATGATGTCTACCATTCATTTTCTACATTTGACCACTCAGTGGCTAGTACTAAACACGGCGAAACAGTGCAGGCGAGTCACTGTTTAGCCGTGTTTAGCACTAGCCCCTGGGGGATCAAACAGTTTTGTATATAGTTCGAGGAAGTAATTACCACAGGCCTTAATTGGGTCGTTTGGCAGATAGCATCCGTTAGCTCGGTAGATATCATGCTGCAGTCGATTAGTCTTCCAGCAACAACACTGACGTGCACAACGAAGGCCATGTGACAGGCGCCCTTAGCAAGGACGCTAACTTTATCCACAATGGAAGCCTCTTCTAGCATTTGATAATATTCCAAACCTCGTCCACTGGAACACAGGAATGAACTCTTAACATTCAAATATCACAACCTCCAGAAAATGCTATTATGTTTGCCCTCAATATAAATTTAGTACACACATTTACTGATTACCTCTGCCAGCAAAACATGACAGAGGTAAGGTAAAATTTTCCGTTGATTTTGGCAACTAATCGGGTCTGGCAGATAAAAAAAATAAATAAATAAATTCATGGGGTTTGCCATTGGCGTAGATATGCATTCAGCGAGTGTTCTTTCAGTTGTTAAATCAAGGACTTCTTAACACCACAGCCTAAAGTAGTTACCTCAGCAATGGTTAAAACTTTCCCATAAAGAAAGACCCATTTTTTGCCCCTTGGTCATTGAGACACTTTCATTTTGATTCTCGACGTATGGTTATCACTAACCTTTTCATCAGTTTATCCTATTTTATTATCTCCACATTACCAGACCATCTAAAAAACGCACTGATCCATCTCTTTAACTATACTGACCTTTTCCTGTTTCGACCTCTGGCGTTCAAATCGTCAGGTCAGCGAATTCAAGCAGTAATGGGTCAAGTTTGCATTTGGAATGGGGACCGTCGATGGATGCCAGATGTTGCCGAGACATAAGTGCCTGTTCCCACGCCATGTGCATGAGGCTGGGAAACGCATCCCATAATCAGTGTTTACAACGGAAGAATGACCTTTAAATATATGTTTATGGATAGAGAGAGAGAGAGTGGCATGTTTTATATTGTGAATCCGTAAAATAAAACACGTTTTATATTATAGATTCAGTGCTTATGCTGGTAATCTGCTCTAAGTCACGCTCAACCCTTCGTATAGGTCCAACATTCTATAAAAAAAAAAAAAAACACCGCAAAACAGATATTGAGAATATTATCTTTAATGTGACCAAGAGATAAGATTGTATTGCACCGCATTGTGTACATGTCTTATCTTCGAGTAGCCACGAATACAGGTTACAATCTCATTCATTTTGTAATATGTTCAATAAAACTCGATGGATTTATCAAGTCTGTTTAACAGTACAAATAATATTTTCTGATGAGAGAGAGAGAGAGAGAGAGAGAGAGAGAGAGAGAGGAGAAGCGGGTAAGGGGGGTTGGAGGGGGAGATACTGGCCTGTTGGTACCCCTGCGTCCTGTCTGTCAACTACCATCCAGTCAGTGGCGATGAGATAAGGCAGTTCTGACTTGACATAGTTTCCTGACACGGTGAGCCAAAGAGTAAGATTAGTAACAGCTGACGAAGCTCGAAAGTGGAATTCAGGTAACCAGCTTGGGCCTCTGAATTATGTAATAGTGATCAACAAGCATCTGAGGCCCGCGAGATCGTCTTGTGGGGCTAACTTTGAGCAGGTCGAGGAAATCAGAACACAAGGTTGGTAGGAGTGTTATCTTCGGACCGACATTTGTCGCGTCAGAAATTGAGAATGCTTGTGTATGTGTTCTTGCAAATTTTTGACAGCGAGAGAAATCAGCGTAGATGGGATTGAACCGAAAATAATAAGAGTTTAAAACTAGTTTGCATTGCTCGATAAATATTGTATTTGTACTTTATGCACGCGCGCCCACTATTGCGATATCTATTTTACCTTCATGTTCCCGTGTCTTTAAAACTGCTGGTTAATCCTCTCTTAAACATTCTAACCGTAGTTGCCTATCAACGCGGGCATGTGGTTACGTCTCTGCGATCTGGTTGCATAGTCCTGTCGTCCACATCAGCCACCACTTTTGAGTAAGGGGGCCGTGCTGGTACAATGCCGTTCTCTCGAAAACCAGCCAGCTACCAGCTTTCTTTTAGGCCAATAGAAATGCTTGTTAAATAAAACAGACATTTGGAAAGCGTGTGAGTTTATTTCAAGCTCTGTTTTTGCAGTCGTAGACAAACGAAGTACTAATAAGAAATAATGGTTGTCCTCATCGTGAAGTCGGACATAAACACGCGGGGAATATAGTCACTTCGTCTTTAAGCGTAAACCAAAAAGACTAAATGTAAATGCAAACATGGACTTCCCAAGACTAGGCCTTCAAGTGTCCACTTCCGGAAAATCTGTAGATGAATCGCCGATCAGAACTTTCAAAAGGTTACATTCAGTCAAAAAGAAATTGTGAGAGTCAGTGGTCAACCCTTAATAATAATAATAATAATAATAATAATAATAATAATAATAATAATAATAATAATAATAATGGACAATCTACAACCCAAGAAATATACGATGGAGGTCTAAAAGAGTATATCAAAACGCAAGAAGAGGAATCGTAATGACAAAAGAGCAACAGGCTCTCGGTTTATTTTGTGATTCTGTTAACCACAAAAGCACAACCGTTTTTCCCTTGCGTGAGGTTCGTGTAGGACAGTGAGTTCACTCCCCTGAAATGCTATCCCCCAAACTTAGAGTTAAAAATAATAATGTTTCGAGGTCGGACTTTTAAGTACCAGTTAACTGATTATATCTAATCAACATCAATTTTTTAAAAGAAGAAGAGTCCCTATCTTACCAGAAAAGAACATGTTACCAGGAGCCTGAAACCTACAGTATTTTCGCATGAGTTGGTCGTAAATATTACCGAAAATTCATATAAAATCCAGGCAATAAGATATTTGATCTTGTTTCTTAATAATGTCTGAAATACAGGGTTTCTTTTTGCTGAGAGCGATGCGCGTCCTGCCGAGAATTGAGATGATTTCCAAACTTGGATATAGTTTTACTCACTCGAGTAGTACTAGGAACTGTCCGTTGCCGCCAACCACAGCGGAAATGCTAGCTCGGACAGCCTTCAGCTGTAATGGAGGGTACTAAAAGACAAACGAAATCATCTAGTAAAAAGAGCAATGGCAAATAAAGAAAAGATATTTTTCTCGACCTCATCCTCACACCTCCGACAGTAAATACCTTAACCCAGGTTAGGAACCACCGCACCGCCTAGAAGAACTGAACTATAGCAGCCAGTGCAAATCCGGATGGTTTCTGAAAAGCTTCAGTTTTACATTCCGAAAGTTACTGGAGATGAAGTGGAAAAAAGATGGAATTCCACATAAACTTGAATCAGGTTAGCGTACTCAACATTCCCGCTGGTGATTACTCTGCAGAAGAGGCGGGAGGGTATACAAATAACTGGCCTTGAATCATCAAAGGGCATAGGGCAATTGTGTTAAAGTTTTACCACAACTTTTATCTATCAGGGCCACACAAATCAGAGTTGTTCTGTGTTTGGATTCCCGGATGAGACAGATCTTCATCAATCATTTAGAAAACCATTGGTCTAATGGGACTGCCGCGATGGACTGCGCTGCCAGAATCTTAATCCTATATGCTGGAAATGTTCGCTGGAACCCGTCCTTATCAAACACCAATGAAAATATAAACGTGCCAAAAAATTAAAAGTTTTGTGATTCATTAATGCTTAGGAAATGTTGTATCCCTTTATTCTGCGAGTTCTTTTGTTGTTGTGCAGTCATTTACTATAATTGGGTGTTAATCTATTGACAAGTTTTAATTCTGTGAAGGTGTAAAACTTGTAACCCGCTAGGGGACCGCACTGGCATGGTGATTGTACGGTCCATTCCATTCGTTGCCTATATGATCATGCGTTGTTGACGGGAGATGTTCTCGTCACTGGAAATTTTAATTGATTAAATAACTATTTTGATTCATCATTTGTGATGTCAATGACGGTGGCCACTCTGAAAAATGAACGTCATAATAGGCATTTACGCTTGGTGAATCAGTCATTTTGAAGTTTGCTAAAAGTGAATCCATAACTAGTTTGTCATCAAGTTTTATAAAAAAAAAAAAAGGCTTATAGAAAATTCGTGAAAATAGATATCCCATGAAAACAGACAAATGCAGGTCTTGTGATTCAGACTATGCATAATATAAATCCAAATATTATGCCACTAAAACTTCTTACTGATGCAAACTGTCACCTAATGAACCGTTACAAGAATGGCGAAAATAAGCACACATACAGATTTTATTATTATTATTATTATTATTATTATTATTATTATTATTATTATTATTATTATTATTATTATTATTATTATACAGCAAGCAATGCACAGCTTTTCATGTCTAGGTCAACAAGTCATAAAACAGCAACGTCCTATATGCCTAAACATTGTTTTTCCTCTCTCACTCCATTACAACGAGAAATAAAACTCGCGATTAACCATTTTGACGAGAGGCATCTCATTAAAGTGTCGATAAAAGTGTGGGATGTAAGTTGTAAAAGAGCTCCTTTATCTTAAGAATAGCTAAGAGAGTTGTTTAGCGCCCAAAGATAAGATAAGTTCACTCAGCTGCAAACATTGCTCATCTTCCGTCTCCTCTTCTTCTTCTTCTTCTCTTCGCACGACTAAGGCGAGTCTCACGGGCCCTTTCCTGTCATTACTTTCTTTCTTACATCGTTTTTGATGCGTCCTACCCATCCCTTCTCTAGTCTCTCTCTCTCTCTCTCTCTCTCTCTCTCTCTCTCTCCAGGAAACTTGACGGTGAATGCGTGTAGAGGTGAGTGGTGTATTGTATAGGAGGGTTCGTCACAGCTCCGGTGAGCCTCCTGTGTTGGCATGTTAATAAGTTGATGTTTTGGAAGTTTTTGCCAAAGCGTTTCATCTTTGTTGTACCGGTTGAAGGATCAACGTGGCAGTATGTTATGAAACAGCTTGTTTTATATATATATATATATATATATATATATATATATATATATATATATATATATATATATATATATATATATATATATATATGTATATAATATATATATATATATATATATATATATATATATATTTACATATATATGTATATATGTTATATATACATATATATATATATACAGTATATATATATGTGTGTGTGTTTTGTCTATATATATATATATATATATATACAAGTATATATATATATATACAAGTACTGTACACACACACACACACACACACACACACATATATATATATATATATATATATATATAGATGGAGAGAGAGACAGAGAGATATATAGAGATGGAGAGAGAGAGAGAGAGAGAGAGAGGTATACTGCCATTATATGAATACGAATGTAAATTAGAAAAGGTATAAGACTTGGAACTGATCGCGTCTATTTGTGTTCTAATTTGACTGTTGTCGCCCCAATCCTTAGAAAGACTTCAAAATGTACTGCATTTTTTTCATTCAATCATTTTAGCTTTTCGTTTGAAAATGTTAGACACGTAAGTGTTCCTAGAACGTCAGCCCGTTGTCTTTATTCATTTCAGTCACGCAGGACAAAATTATGAACCAAGATGACTGAAGGCTTCATTTAATACTAATACGTCTTATGGTAATTCAGCTATCAGTCAAGTTCAAAGGCTTTAAATCCTTGATAAAATTATATAATTGAGCATGGTTCTACGCATGTCACTCCTCTCTAGTTAAACTAAGCACTTATTCATCAAAGGTAGAATTCCCTCCAGAATTCTACTGACCAAGAATAAAAATACTATAGACCAGTATCAACATAAAGGTTAAAGGAAGAGTGTATAAGACAGTAGTGAGACCAGCTTTGATGTATGGAGCAGAAAATGGCCGGTAAAGAGAGTGCAGGAGAAGAAATTGGATGCAGTACAGATGAAAACGCCTAGATGGATGTTTGAAGTAACAAAAATGGACAGGATCAAAAATGAAAGAATGAGAGGAACTACTAAAGTCGTAGAACTATCAAAGAAGGCCCAGGAAAGAAGACTGAGGTGGTATGGCCATGTGATGAGAAGGGATGAAACATATGCAGGGAGGAGAGTGATGCAGATGGAGGTGCCTGGTGGGAGAGAGAGCAAGAGGAAGACCGAAGAAGCGAAGGTGGATGGATGTAGTTAGAGAAGATCTGAGAGAGAAACAATTGTCAGAGGACGATGTGTTTGACCTAGTCAGGTGGAGGAAAGTTGCCAGAAACATCGACCATGCATAGAAGTGAGAAAAGATGCAGAGAAAGAAGAGAAGACCAATAAACCTACCCCAACCTCTACTGGATATCAGATTCCAATCCGTGGAACAGCCGTGCACTATCATTAATTGAGATTTTTATCCTTTATATAAAATTTTTGGTATGTAAATCTTGCAAAAAACATTCAAGTACTTTCTGGGGCTGCTGTTTTTTGCTAATTTTCCCAGCTTAAAATCAGTAACTTTGCCCGACTTGTAAAGAGAAGCTGTGCCCCACTGAACTGCTGAGCCTTAAAGGCAAAAGTCCCACATTCTTCACAACTAATACACGCTCTTTAGATTTTAATGCCAACAGTGTTCCTTTATGATCTAATTGCCAAAGACGATTCCAGGCTCAGTGCTGGTTTGTATGATCCATAGATGAGAAATGTAAGATATTGGGATCTTTCCTAGATAGTGACCCCAAGGGTTTTCGGGGGTCGTTATCTAGGACTAATATTTCTTGGGAGTCATTATCTTTATGATATTTACAGTCTTTTGTTTATGTTTTTACGGTCATCCCCAACGAGACTGTACTGAACACAGAGGTGGATACATACCGGGTTAAAACGCTTGGGGGTCACTATCTAGGAAAGATCCAGATATTGATGCCTTAAAGTCAACAACATTGATGTTGCAGTGTCAAAATTCTCTTCATTTATAAGTTACTTTGGATCCAAAGGTCAAGAATAGCACTAGTTACAGTATGTAGATTCTCAGTTTACGCAAAAAATCGATTAATCGCCTTCTTTGTCTATAACTTTATTCCTTTTATGACAAATGATTATTTTCATCGCCATGGTATTAGATCTGACTCTTTCCACGATGAAATGCGTGCTTTCTTTGTATGCGTTTCTGTCATAATTTTCATAACTTCTGATATTTTCTAAGTAAATATAAACTTGCTCGGCTTCCCCTCACCTTCTTATATAGGAAGTGAAATGTTGTGATACCTAATTTTGAGTGCTTTCTTTTATCAGAAAAACAACCCTCAGAATTTTCTTGACCTTTGCTGTTGCTCTGCCCAACACTATAAGTGGCCTGACTACTGCATTTTTACTAGAATATTCAAGCTCTTGGAGATGACGAATGTACACAAGAACCTATATTAATAATGTTTGTATTGTATATCAGGTGCACAATAATATTCAGTTGTGAATTATTGTTGATTTTATAAAAACGGTACAAGAGCTTTCGAACATTGTCCTGGGTTCATCTTCAGTCTAACTCAGTGGTTCTTAAACTTTTTTGCCTTGCAACCCCCCTCTGCATTATGTATAGACCCCATGCCCCCCTACCCCAGAAATTTTTGCCAACTGTAATCTATAAACAAAATGTTGTCTATTTGTATGCTATTATACTTATCATAACAATAAAAGACAATTCATAAACAAGATTTGAAATTAAAATTTACTTATAATTTGAATTTTTTTGCCAATGTTTTGAGGTAATAATTAGAAAATATATGGAAGCAATGATAACGTTTTTGGCAATTTTGTAATTAACATCACAAATTAAAAAATAATAGGCACCATCTGGCAACTCTCTTGCGCCCCCTTGGAAGCTTCGACACTTTTAAGAGAACTGGTCTAACTGAAGATGAGCCCAGGACAGGGTTCGAAAACTCTTGTAACGTTTTTATAAAATTAACATAATTCATCACTGAATATTATTGTGCACCTGATATACAGCATATCCCGTCCTCGATCTAGAGGAGAAAGACCTATACCAATGTTTATATTGTCTTGTCTTTCACTAATATTGGTGAATGCAATTAATACTTTCCTATATACGAATCTCAATATTTCTTTCGCAGGAAGATGGAAAAACCGAGGAAAAAGCTCCCAGCTCAGCACATGCCTTCGCAGCTGCTCAGTCAAGAGGCGAACGCCAAGTTCTTCGCTCTGCTGGAGGCTAGAACACAGGTTTTGTATCAAATATCTATTCTCATGCAGTGTTTGAACCTCATGTGATTCTTCCTTCATTTCTGAAACTGAAAAAGCATTTCCAACTTTTGATATTGTCATGACAGGTGGATGACGACATCCTTTGGAAACTATTGAAAGTCAGTGATGAGGCTGTTGAATATCAAACATTAAAAACTAATTAATCAACATTTTTTATACTTTCGATTGACTCATTATTCATTTAGATTTCCCTACCAACAACAACAGGCCTTGTGCACAGCGTTTGTGAACGTCGTTATGTCCAAACCACCCGAACGCCCGGAATGGAAGCCGTTACGTACTGGTGTCGCCACGCTTATAAAGGACCACAATAGGAAGTCTTATTACATTCAGGTAACTTCCCAATAACTTGTAAGTTCAAGTAACATACGGAGAGTACAGAGAGGAAATATGATGTTATTTGGTACACAAACCTTCCCGTAGGGGGTTAGTGCCGTCAGTACACCTCACGCGATGCACTTTAGGCATTACTTAAGGTTCTTTGCAGAGTCCCTTCGGCGCCTTGCTGCAACCTTTTTCATTTCTTTTACTGTACCTCCGTTCATATTCTTTTTCTTCCATCTGACTTTCCAACCTCTATGAAATTTGTATCCTAGTGCAAATGCGAGATTTTCCTCCTGCTACACATTTCAAAACTTCTTACTATCAATTTCCCTTTCAGCGCTGAATGACCTCATAGGTCCCAACGCTTGGCCTTTGGCCTAAATTTTACATTCGATTCTATTCTCTTCTCTCTCTCTCTCTCTCTCTCTCTCTCTCTCTCTCTCTCTCTCTCTCAGTTCCTCATTGAACGGGTCGATATCTTACTCGGCTAGCACTCTGCTAGGCCCGCGTTCGATTCTCTGGCCGGCCAATGAAGAATTAGAGGAATTTATTTCTAGTGATAGAAATTCATTTCTCGCTATAATGTGGTTCGGATTCCACAATAAGCTGTAGGCCCCGTTGGTTCTTAGCCACGTAAAATAAGTCTAATCTTTCGGGCCAGCCCTCTCTAGGAGAGCTGTTAATCAGCTCCTCAGTGGTGTGGTTAAACTAAGATATATTAAACTTTCTCTCTCTCTCTCTCTCTCTCTCTCTCTCTCTCTCTCTCTCTCTCTCTCTCTCTTTCCTTGACCTTTGATTGAATAAAGACAATGGGTGCTTCCTTGAGTGTTACCTTTCATGTAGTAATGGCTGCAATTATGCCTGCAGGAATAAACTAGCAGAAAATTGTTAGTGCTTTCGAGTGCTTTCGTCCTAACAGCGTAGCTTTTTGAAAGAGCAAACCAGATATCTGAGGAGGATCAAATATTTCAAGAAAAACGGCCACATAGCAGATCTTGGCAAGGGCTGTGTTTCTTTACTGTTCATTTTTGATATTGCAGAAGTATTGCAATGGGAACATTTTATATTTTGAGAGAATTTAGATATGGCGAAGATTTTCCATAATCCTGGATTCATGTAGTGACGTGAGTTGCGAAAGACATTACCAGACAAAACTTAAGCATGTCTTGAAACATGCTTAAGTTTTTGTTTATCATTAATAATAATAATAATAATAATAATAATAATAATAATAATAATAATAATAATATTTTTTCGAAACCGAGGGATAACATTTTTGAAGGTAACTGTCTTGTAACATGCTTCAGTCTTTATCTAATAATAATAATAATAAAAAGAATAATAATAATAATAATAATAATAATAATATTTTAAAAATAATGACATCTTTATTTGTCTTAAAACATGTTTAAGTCTTGACTAATAATCTTTAATAATAATAATAATAATAATTAAAATAATAATAATAATTTTTATGACATAAGGTAAACTTAATAATAGTTTTATAATAATAATAATAATAATAATAATAATAATAATAATAATAATAATAATAATAATAATTTTCAAAACCGAAGGTTTGACATCTCTGAAAGTAACTGTCTCGAAACATGCTTAAGTTTTATCTAATAATAATAATAATAATAATAATAAGTATTTTCTTATTTTCTAACTCATATAAATCCTTGTGTTCTGAAACGGCACCTGTGTGATGTTATCGGCGTAACCTATGACCCGGTGAGCTAGCTCGTTTAAATAGCTAGCATATTTCAGTAGCTGTTCGTGTAATAACTGAACGTACGGTAAGTGAGTAAGACAGAAGAGAGCTCTTCAGCAATAATTTCATTTCAGAATTTTATTTTTGCAGATATACGACATCGTAGACTGGGCGAAGGCGAGAGAAGAAGAGTTGAAGAAGGGGACGCCTTACCACGTCTCTTTGCCGACGTTCCACCAACTCGAAACGTCGGTTAGTTCGCCGTCATTCTGTTTCTGCCACTTCTTCGATAATAATAATAATAATAATAATAATAATAATAATAATAATAATAATAATAATAACTCGACAGGATCTGATCTTTTTATCTGGCACCCCCGGGTGACAGTTTGGGAGACATGACACAGCCACCCAGCCCCTGCAAACCAGTTTGTCCACACCGGGTGGTGCGGGGTAGGTAGGGGAAAGGGAGGGTAGGGGAGAAATGCACCCTCCTCCTGCAAACCTGTTCGTCCGCCCTGGGTGGTGCGGGGTAGGTAAGAGAATGGGATGGTAGGGGAGATATCCGCTCTCCTCCTGCAAACCTGTTTGTCCGCCTCTGGTGGGGGCGGGGTAGATAGGGGGTCGGGATGGTAGGAGAGACATGACACATCCACCCTCCTCCTCCTGGAAACCTGGTTGTCCGCCCCTGGGTGGGGTGGGGTAGTTAGAGGAACGGGAGGGTAGGGGAGACATCCCCCATCCTCCTGCAAACCTGTTTGTCCGCATCTGGTGGGGGGGTAGATAGGGGACTAGGGTAGGCGAGACAGCGTGCCAAAAAGCTCGTAATAATAATAATAATAATAATAGTAATAATAATAATTTATGCCATAAAAATCCACAATTGTGTAGTAACTGTATTACTATGTAAAGGACAACAGCATATTTGATATGTTTGATGATCGGAGGGTGGATGATCAACATACCAATTTGCAGCCCTCTAGCCTCAGTAGTTTTCAAGATCTGAGGGCGGACAGAAAAAGTGCGGACGGACAGACAAATATCCATCTCTCTAATAGTTTTCTTTTACAGAAAACTAATAAGGCAGTACGTTTTGCAGACAACGAATCCCATATTGTGGAATGCAAGACACAAGACCTCTAGAATGCTCGTATTTATTCATAAAGATTATGTTTATACTCCACATTTGGCTGCAGGGAGCCCCCATAAACCGCCGAGCTTAAAATCATTTTACTTACGTGATTTTGGTTAGAGGTGTGAAAGTAAACTTGAATGTAATGTGGTACTGTTGGGCTTACGGAATCTCAAAAGTAGTTTTTAATTGTTTTTAATATATATATATATATATATATATATATATATATATATATATATATATATATATATATATATATATATATATATATATATATATATATATATATATATATATATATAGGAAAGAATTTTATCACATCACCGTGATTCATATACAAGCTTAAGACTTGACTAATTAGCCGATCTTATACCATAAAACCGTTTCATGATTCTGTTTTTAGTAATTTCCATAGTAATTTTCTATGTAATTTCCTTGTTAATTTTGTAACCTTGACAAATATTCGCATTACTACCGATTCTGAATGTTGCTTATCCCTTTTATTTTTTTAAGCTAACTTAACATTTCCGGGAAGAATGATAGATTCCTGTGTTTATATTCATCATTTTTCGGTCCAACACAGCAAGTTCGCGGCAATTCTTCGCAGTCTCCATGCCAGCCGTAGGAAATGAGTCAACATCCCGATTTTACTTCCTTTCATTTTATAATGTTCCTTAGTTTTTTTGTTTTTTGTTTTTGTAAAGGATCCTGGCAGAAAAATGTTTGCTTCATTTAATATTGTTGAAAATTATTCTATTTTTTTTTTCACATTTTCCCGTTAAAGAAAAATGTCAATTTATTTGACAGATTTTTATTTTCACTTTCTGGAACGGGTATCGTCTTCTCCCTCTTACTGAACCAGTGCTTTCCGCAGTTTTGGTCCTAATTTTTGCTATTCATTAGAGTTAAATAGATTTAGAACTAAATACATAAAACAAAAATACACACACATTTACATATATATATATATATATATATATATATATATATATATATATATATATATATATATATATATACATAATTATATCATATATATATATATATATATATATATATCTATATATATATATATATATATATATATATATATATATATATATATATCTTGAGCAGCAGATTTGCTGCTGGTGGCCAATTTTAGAAGTGTTAATCTTAAAACAGAATTATACAGTCTCATGAAACTGTCCTAAATTTGTCTTACTTTCTTTGAATGAAACAGAACAATTGCCCAAAGTACATCCGCAGGGCAAAGGAATCCTTTCTTATTATCAAATGAGAGTTTTTGAGATTTTAACGTTGGGAGATCCTTCTTCATTTCTATCCATTGCACCCTGTAGGAGGGTAATGCCGTCAGTGTACCTCATGCGGTGCACTGCAGGCATTCCTTAAGGTTCTCTGCAGCATGCCATCGGACCCTAGCTGCAACCCTTTTCATTCATTTTACTGTACGTCCTTTCATATTCTCTTTCTTCCATCTTACTTTCCTCAACCCTCTCCTAACAATTGATTCATAGTGCAACTGCTTTGAGGTTTTCCTCCTGTTACACCTTTCAAACCTTCTACTCTCAATTTGAGTCTCAGCGCTGTATGAACTCATAGGTCCCAGCGCTTGGCCTCCGGCCTAAATTCTATATTCAGTTCAGTTCACTTCTATCCGATGCATTGCCAACAGCTGTTGTCACCTTTCGAGGGTGGCAGATGGTGTCAGATGGAAGTGACTTCACCGAGACGGGAAACGGAGAGTGGGGGCGGGGGTGGGAGTGTTTGGAAGGGACCGGGGCTGGTTTTGCTTGAATGTCAGAACTGCGTCTCAGTTGCAAAGGTCAGTGGCGCTGGCGATATTTCTCAGGGCTGGAAACACTAATAATAATAATAATAATAATAATAATAATAATAATAAATAATAATAATAAAAGGGAACCAGAAAAAGATGACTGATTAGCAATGAAGCAATAATAGTAATAATAATAATAATAATAATAATAATAATAATAATAATAATAATAATAATAATAATAATAACAGGAAACTAGAAGAAAGATGATTGATTGGCACAATAACGATTCTGCCTTTATTTTCATCTTTATATTATATATAAACCGTGTAACGAGACGTATCAAGATTTATCATGGATTTGCATTCTTCGCTGTTCTAGCTGGTATTTGTAATCGACGTAATGTTATTATGCCCTTTGGCGCAAAATTTTTAGATAAAGAGTGAGAAAAACCTGGGAATTCCTCTTAGAAGTTGCAAGTTGGTGATAAATGATTTGCAGATGAAACATGAGCATGCAAATTCAAATTAACTCTGAAACAAGTTTAATTACGATTATCTATGTGTGTATATGTACATATATATATATATATATATATATATATATATATATATATATAATATATATATATATATATATATATATATATATATATATATATATATATATATATATATATATATATATATATATATATATATATATATATATATATATATATATATATATATATATTTTATATATATATATATATAT
Source organism: Macrobrachium rosenbergii (assembly GCF_040412425.1). Lineage (NCBI taxonomy): Eukaryota > Metazoa > Arthropoda > Malacostraca > Decapoda > Palaemonidae > Macrobrachium > Macrobrachium rosenbergii. The sequence goes on from NC_089766.1 coordinate 51,030,569, forward strand.
ATATATATATATATATATGCTTTGCAAAGTTTTTCTTGTATGCAGATTTCGTTGAATTCAATGGCTTTTTGGTTGTTGATCAACTTTTATTAGTTTCACGATACTTTCTAAATCTTCTACGATCATCAACTACACTTTAAAGAACGTAGAAGATTTAGAAAGTATTGGGAAACTCGTAAAAAAGTTGACCAACAACCAAAAAGCCATTGAATTCAACGAAATCTGCATATATATATATATATATATATATATATATATATATATATATATATATATATATATATATATATATATATATATATATATATATATATATATATATATTCTAATTTACTTTGCCCCTCTTATATTCAAGGATAAAACTCTGGCGGTTAAAGGGCGCAAAATGATACCATGTTACTCCATTTACTCTCTTCTGCCAAGAGATGTTTCAGCAGCTGACCATTAGCCATCGTCAGGACTACATCTTGAGGATAAGAAGAGCATACAGTGAGGATGATAGCGTCCCAGAGTGTCCAGATTTAGAGATTTTTGGACAAAAACCCAGAAACGCGACTTTTATAGAATCTTCCTCAATTGCAAATAAAATTGGAGGCTTTAGCCCCCTGGGAACTTAATTTTGCAGACCCCTCCCATACCCTCAAAATGACCTATATAATGTTTTACTTTTTGAACCCGAATAATTTTTGGAATTTTGGTTTCTTTATGGTTTAGAGGTGAAAAGCAACTTTTATAGAACCTCCCTCAATTAAAGATTAAATTGGAGGTTTCAGTCCACTGGGAACTTAATTTTGCAGGCCCCTCCCATACCCTCAAAATAGCCTATATAATGTTTTAGTTTCTGAACCCAAATAATTTTTGGAATTTTGGTTTCTTTATGGTTTGGAGGTCAAAATGAATTTCTTTTGTATGTTTATCAACCCTCTAGCCAGTTCGTATGTATGTATGTATGAAAGTGTCTATGTTTGGAAAAGCTGCACTTTCCTATCTGAATAAAATGTATAATTCTCAGCTCATTTACAGACAGGCAAAGCTATGGGACTGAAGTTTTCACTCGAAAAAGAAGCCAAGACGTTTGCCCAGATAGCCAGGGACATCACCATCACTGGACATTACAAAAGTGACAGTGAGTAAAAACAGGCTCCTTCATGTAGAATGTCCCCGTAGGAGGGTAGTGCCGTCAGTGCACCTCACGTGGTGCACTGTAGGTACTACAGTACTTAAGGGTCTTTGCAGTGTCTCTTCGGCCCCTAGCTGCAACCCCTTTCATTCCTTTTCCTGTACCTCCGTTCATATCTGCATCACTTTCTCCCACGTATGTCTTTCTCACCCGTCTCGCTCCAGTCAATTGTTTCTTGATGGTTCAACTTTATCAGTTCCTCTCGTTCTTTCATTCTTGATCCAATTTCTTCTCTTCCACCTCTTAGACCTTTCTGCTACGTCAAGCTGGTTCCTTTTCTTTGGGCTGTTAACGGAGGTGCCGTTACGTGAGTCTCGGTATTTTTGAGTCGCAAATTCTGGATTGATTCTTGTTCAGAGGAAAGAGTAATCTGTGCCTTGTGTGTTCTTGAGGGCCAATTCAACACTTTCCATTATAACCTTTTAGTCTCGCAGCGTCCCATCGACCCCAAGCTAACCTCTTTCGTTCAGTTTACTGAAGACTGTTCATGTTTCTGTCCTCCATCTTACTTTCCTCAGCATCCCTGACAAGTCTTGTTAACCTTCAAACCTCTTCATCCCTCAATTTCCCTTTCGTAGACCCCAGGGCTTGGCCCTTGGCCCGGATTTTATGATTTTTTCCAACAAGGAATTCTACCAAATAAAATACCAAAGGGGCTTTGGGAATGCAGGATTCTCTTCCTTGCAGTTAAACTTTGCTCTTTCTGTTTTTTTTTTCCGTCAGAGAGGACGAGTGTTTCATGTTTTTTTAGTTTTTTTTTTCCTTTTCCTGACAAAAGTTCATAATCTCTTTCTCCCATCTTTTCCGTTCTCCTAACAATTGGCAATAGGTTTTCTCCTGAGCTTAATCACCTTTTAGACCTTTCTGCTCTCAATTTCCTTTTTCAGGGCTTAATGATACTGTCCCATTAATTTGGAAAAAGATTCTTCAAAATGTGAGAATATCTTCCCAATGCACTACTTTCCATTATAACCTTTTAGGCCTAACCTAACCTAATGTTTATTGGTAGAAGATTATAGTTTTAGGCTACTTCTTTCCATCCACTGACAAGTCTTGGAATCACCTTTGCTTCCCCCTGGCCCGCCCTGATTCCTGATTTTTTTAATATTCCCAGAGACATTTCTATTGTTTATTAAGCTTCCCAGTTTTTTTTCCTCACATTTTTTTTTTTTAGTTTTTTTATGTCTAGACAGTGAAGAGGCATTAGGTGTTTTTCCGTTACTTAAAAAGGAGAATAATTTTTCTTGAGCTTAATCATAGTAATTATTGCAGCCGCTTGAGATTAACATATACTGTCATTAATTTGAAAAAGATTCTTAAAATGGAGAATATTCTCCTTCATGTATAATTTACACATGTTTATTGGTATAGATTATATTACATATGTTTACTTGTACAGATTATATTACACATGTTTACTGGTACAGATTATATTACACATGTTTATTGGTACAGATTATATTGCACATGTTTACTGGGACAGATTATATCACATATGTTCACTTATACAGAATATATTACACATGTTTGCTTATACAGATTATATTACACATGTTTGCTTATACAGATTATATTGCTCATGTTTCCTGGTACAGATTATATTACACACGTTTACTGGTACAGATTATATTACACATGTTTCCTGGTGCAGATTATATTACACAAGTTTCCTGGTACAGATTATATTACACATGTTTTCCTGGTACAGATTATATTACACATGTTTCACTGGTACAGATTTTAGGTCCTTTTGATGAAAAAAGGACTTTTAGAACTGTCTCTCTAGCAACAAAATAAAGGAAAAAATTCATCTCGTGAGTTATCAATCCGAAAGTCTTTTGTTTCATTTGCTTCTTATCCCAGTTAATTATACGATTTGGATTCCATTTCCTTCTCTTCTCCCCAAGTTCTCTGATATGCTCCACTTCAAGAATTAATTTGCCATCACCCTTTGCCCAGGGAAAAGCTTGTTAACACCGTGAGAATCTTTATTCGAAGCAAATTCTGTCATATTTTTGTTCTTGATGCCCTTTACAAATCTTTCCTAGATAGTGACCCCCACGGGTTTTAACCCGGTATGTATCCACCACTGCGGCGTGTTTAGTACAAGCCCATTGGGGATGACCGTATAAACATAAACAAAAGACTTTAGATATCATAAAGATAATGACCCCCAAGAAACATTAGTCCTGGATAATGACCCCCGAAAACCCTTGGGGGTCACTACCTAGGCAAAATGCCCCTTTTCAGTTTTGAAACCAAGTTTGAGTGAAAGTCAGAAAACTGTGAGGAAATAAAGTATGTCTTTTAAATTTCTTTCAGTAATGCAACCCATAAGTCACGTCACTGTTCAGCTAGTCCGCTGGTATGGTGGTTAATGTCGCGGCATGCCACTCAGATGTGGCAGGTTCGCGTCTCCCCCCGGGCGATGAAAAATCACTGGCTCTGTATCATGATCAGTTACTGCTGCAGTGTGGGGTCTGTGGTGGGTGGATGAAACCAACATTCTTTGGAAGCTTGAATTTCAAGTCAATGGCCCCTTTGGCGTGCTTGTTCCATGTGAATAGGTTTCATCAACTGAATTAATAATAATAATAATAACTGCTTCTCTGCGTTTCTCATGCATCAGTTCATTCCCGTCCTCCCTTTATGACTGAAGAGTTCTAATGTGACAAGTTTTGTTTCTTTAAAGGGGAAGTCTTCTGCATTCAAAATAATACACTGCCTTAGTACTTGCCATTTGAATATTAAAAATATTAATAAAACCAATTTAGTTAATCGTGGTCATCTCTTAAAGTTCTGCCGTTGTCGTTATATAGAATTATATAGATTTGCAAACGAAATCCAGTCAAAGATAATACTAAACCATGTTCATGATTTTAAAATGCGGATAAGCGGAGGGCATTAAATTAGATAACTGAAACTGCAGAAAACATTTCAAAAGTTGAAGACTTTACAATATTATCCTGATGTTTGTACTTTTTTATGGAGCATTTTCCTTAGCTCATTCAAAGTATGATTCAAGTCTGATGTTTCACAATACTGGTGTCTGCTGCTGAAAAGCCATGAGGTCTTTAAAGTTAGAAGGAAGTAACCGATAAGCAAGGAGGAAAAGAAGTCACTGAATCAGTCATTTCTGTGAGATTTAAAAACTTTTTGGTTGCCTTTATTCGAGCACTTTTTCGCATTCGCTCTATTCTTAAGTGCAAGTAACTTTATCGGGACTTACTCATCAGGTTCTTCGCTGACCGTCAACACCAACGACAAGACAAGCACTGGAGATGCCTCAGAAAACAGAACTACCACTTCAGCACCTCCTCCGCCGCCTGCCAAGAAAGCCACCACTCTCTCACGGCCTCCAAGACCGAAGTCCATGTACAGGGAGGCTCCAAAATCCCCCCCACCCCCACCACCGCCTTCTGCGAACTCCAGGAATCCTGTGATTCTTGTCAAGACCACCGAGAGTGGTCCTGCCACTGTACCCAGTAAAGCCTCTCTTCCCTCACCTCCAACACCGCCCCCACCTAAGGTGCCCCATCCTCAATCATTACCCTCCACTCCTGTAAACAAAGATGCCCCTGCGCTGATCACTGGAACGTTTCCACTGCAGCCATCTGTGCCTTCCTCTCCAGGCCCTACAGCTACTCTGGACAGAAAGAAACTGAACAAAAAAATCACGTGAGTGATTTATCCCTCAATGGCAATTTATAATTTATTTTTCTATATAGGTGGAATATTTTGTCATTCATTTTGTAGTAGGTTTTATGTTACATTTTTTTCTGATAAAGGTCAAATCAGTTTTTCTCTGGACTATTCTAAAATGGGATCTTTCCTAGTTTTTCTCTGGAGTGATTCTAAAAGGTTTTAAATATGGTTCCACCTTTGCGGCGTTTTTAGTACAAGCCCGTTGGGGATGACCGTAAAAACATAAACAAAAGAACATATAAATATCATAAAGATAATGACCCCAAGAAATATTAGTCCTGGATAACGACCCCTGAAAACCCTTGGGGTCACTATCTAGAAAGATCGGTAAAATGTGATATTTTGTTCACAGGAAAGACATGATTGGAGTGCCTACCAATTTCCAGCACGTGAGTCACGTTGGCTTTGACCCAGATTTTAATTTTGATTCTCAGAAGATACAAGACACAGTAAGTTGATTGTGAACTACAATTATTCATTGACGTTTTGAGGTTTAATGAAAAGTAAACAGATTCTAATTTTACTGTAAACCATTAATGGAAAATCACCTTGAATTATTTATTGACTGAGTGCAGAATGTATAATTTTCAGGTCAGTTTGCATGCAGCATTTTTTTTAACTTTATGAAACAATAATCTTATGCTAAGTTCTGAAGATCATGCAAAAGTGCCTTTTATCTATTATAAATGGACTAAGGAAATGAATAAATCTTACAGTCAGTAAAGGAAACATTTAGCTGATGAAATAATTTTGATAGAGGAAGAGTACACAGTGTATTTTCTCTCTGATAGTTTCAGATGAGCGAACCTTCTAGGAAAACCAATGCGGCACGTGCTCCCCCTTCCAATCCAACCACTTCCAATCCTCCTCCGTCCAATCCTCCTCCTTCCAATCCACCCACTTCCAATCCACCCACTTCCAATCCACCCACTTCCAACCCTCCCCCTTCCAATCCAACCACTTCCAATCCTCTCCCTTCCAATCCACCCACGTCCAACCCTCCCCTTTCCAATCCTCCCCCTTCCAATCCACCCACTTCCAATCCTCCCACTTCCAATTCTCCCCCTTCCAATCCACCCACTTCCAATCCTCCCCCTTCCAATCCACCCAATACCAATCCTCCCCCAATCCACCCAATACCAATCCTCCCCTTCCAATCCTCCCCTTCCAACCCTCCCCTTCCAATCCACCCACTTCCAATCCTCCCCTTCCAAACCACCCACTTCCAATCCTCCCCTTCCAATCCTCCCCCACCTCCTGGCAACAGAAACCCAGTTCGTTCGCCTGCCTCAGATGCATCGCCACCACAACCCAAAGAGGCTGTCTCGACAGTCTCCGCTGAGCCTTCCAGAGGAAAAGAACAGACGTCAGTGTGTGAAGAGCCAAGAGATGGGGGCCCCGAGGCACCGTCATCTTCTGCAGCGACTCCGTCAGCGACTCCGTCAGCGACGCAAGTAAATGATGCGATACACTGTGATACAGAACCTGAAGAGGTTGCCGCAAAAGGCACGGCTGGGGGAAATGAGTCTGAGACCCAAGCTAAACTTCTCTTAGAAGAGTCTGCGCACAAAGCGGCCTTAGATACCTCTGATGGAAGTAGAAATGGTCTCGTGGAAGAGACAATTAATCGTACACGGGGTAATGACTCTGTGATGCAGCCATCAGACGCAGCTACGGACGTGGATCCGATACCAAATTCCACTACAGCATCGTTAGATTCATCTCAGGCGCCAGAGGCAGATATGACACTGAACGATCATTTGCTAGCAAAAAGTGATGCATCTCTCGTTGGCCCTGACCAAAAATGTCAAAAAAATGAAAATGACACAGAGAACGGCGCCAACTACGGCCCAACCCTTTCAGCAAATGAGTCAGATCAATATAACGCAAAAATTCGAGATTCTTTAAAAGAACTCGAAGCGATGTTGGAGGAACTGTCCACTTCATCTTGTGAATCTGTGCCTTCACAGACAACAGCAGAAACGGAGATTCACGACAGAGTGACTCACAGTGCGTCAGAAGACGCTGGAGAGGGAAAAGCAAGCGATGATCTTGAGACCTCCGACGAAACCCGGTCTAGCTGCGAATTCCTCGATGCACAAACTAACGTATCTTCCACTTCTGTCCTCACCTATGACCCGGATCAAGTCGGCCACGAGTCTTTCGACCCGCTAGAAATAAATAAGATGTTCGAAGGGGCTACTCTCCACTCAAATTTCATATTTTCCGCCGAAAACGTGCAAATCCCATTGGCGCCGACCCGGTACCGACGAAAGAAGTCGAAACAGGAGCCTTCTCCCCCTCCCCCGCCGCCAACACCGACAGAAGCTGGCCAGATTGATTCTGAGTACTTATAAAACTTCTTACGGTGATCTTTCAGTCTTCCTTCATTGAAATGGTATTACATTTGTCTTGACAAGATGGGAACTGTTTCCTTGAACATTATCTGGATGTTATATTTCATGGTTTTATTTGGCAATGACTTTCAGTGGTTTTTTAATACATAGGCCTTGGTTTGGCTACGATATCCAGAAATTGTTCAACAGACGAGCTGTGCGTCACTGTGGAAATCTGTGTAATAGATGTGCTGTGTTACTCAGTGCTTTAGACAACTACAGTAATTACAGGAAATTCTTCTTTAAGTGATTTTAGTTTTGCATTGATTGACTTCTGACAACAGTTCCTTACAATTTCTGAATAAATCTGTGTTACATTAATTTGTGTTACATGCAGCTTTACAATTTAAGTTCTTTCAGCAACCTTCTGCATTAGCTGGTCCGCTGGTATAATGATGAGTGTCGTGGCATGCCACTTAGATGTCGCGGGGGTGGCGGCGGTTCGCGTCTCCCCCAGGGAAATGAAAAATCACTGGCTCTGTATCAAGATCAGTTACTGCTGTAGTGTGGGGTCTGCTGCGGTGGGAGGTTGGAACCAACATTCCCTGGAAGCATGAATTTCAGGTCAATGGCCCCTTTGGTGTGCTTGTTCCATATAAATAGGTTTCATATACTGAAATATTAGCAATAATAATAGTGTTTACGTGCAATCACCTTTTAGGTTCATTCATCATGGTTTTGATCTGTTAATTATCAGTTAAGTTCCGAGCTCAATAATAAATGTTTTTTAAATGGACCTCTCCTCTCTTCTTTCCTTGTGGCCAGCAGACCAGAGTCTTTTGAATGCATTCTCTGAAGTAGTGACCACCAGGGTCATATAAATGCACAGTTCCTGTTAACTGAGAACGATGCTTGTCAGGGATAATTTGAATTTCAATGTTGCCCAGAACAATCTTAATTGCTCTTGACTGACATCTCTGAGGTGGACCAGACCAGTGGTTCTCAACCTTTTTTTGGCCCATGCACCCTTTCGCCATATGTCAGAATGTCATTCACCGCCCACCCCTTTCCAAAATTGTCTGCCTCAAAAGGTGCATTTTAAATAATATGCAACAAAATACTAACATAAACACACAAGCCAGCAGAGAGAAAGACCAGCTTGACCTCTTAGTAGCGCGGACTGATGCACACTGCGTTTTGTGTGGTCCTAGAGCCAGTATGAGCCTGCCAACCTGTGGTCACAGTTCCCTCCCTGAAACTCTGAAATTCCTCCCTAGGAGGAAATTCCCCCCTGGTTGAGAACCACTGGACTAGACGATTATTTCTTACTGAGAAAATTTGTGATAATGGATTATTACTCTGAAACCTCATGCTTCATTTGCATACATTCTTTTACATCCAGACGAAAGAAAATGAAATGTATGAACATGCCTCACAGATAGACTGTCCACGGAAAGAACAATGACAAGACTAACATAATGAAGAAATAAAATACAACGTATAAGAAGCATATTATTAATAAAATGTAACAATACCACAGAAGATGCTACCAAGATCTCTTTATGATGCAGAACCACCAGTGTCGTTCTCGTAGTTAATCTGTATTTAAAGCCTAATTAACCTGAAGGAGAGAATATCTTCCATTCTAGTGCACATGACAGTCTGAGCACATTTTAAACGGAATCTGAGCAGAGCATCGAGGAGGCTCATAGCCTCTTCCAGAGATAAGATTAGACTAATAAGGCCAAGCGCCATCTAAGAGACTCAGGTGTACACTATAGCGAGTGGCCCCATTCTACCTGTGCTGATTCCCAGTAGGGGGGTTAGTGCCGTCAGTGCACCTCATGCGGTGCACTGTAGGCATTACTTAAGGTTCCTTGCAGCGTCCCTTTGGCCCCCAGCTGCAACCCCTTTCGTTCCTTTCACTGTACCTCCTTTCATATTCTCTTTCCTCCATCTTACTTTCCTCAACCCTCTCCTAACAATTGATTCATAGTGACACTACGAGGTTTTTCTCCTGTTACACCTTTCAAACCTTCTGTCAGTTTCCGTTTCAGCGCTGAATGACCTCATTGGTCCCGGTGCTTGGCCTTTGGCCTAAATTCTGTATTCAATTCAATACCTGTGCTGATGCGGGAGATAATGAGCCAACACCTTTTATGTTACCTAGAAGGAGGTGCCTAAGACCCATTCACCCACCATCCAACACGTTTGTCTGACCATCAAATCTTAATCTCTCCTTTTAATTCCTATCTCTACTCAGTCGACTGCTACGAGATCTCTTCGTGCCTTGGGTCCTCTCGCCACTCTCGACAGTCTGCGATGTTAATCCTTGAGCCTGAATAAGTGTTAAACAGGCATTTACATAATTTCTGCATCTTCTGTCCACAGAAAGCGTCCCTCGCTCTCAAAAGTTTATTTGTAAACATCTTCTTTACATTAATGAATAACTTTTTATATAATCTCTCTCTCTCTCTCTCTCTCTCTCTCTCTCTCTCTCTCTCTCTCTCTCTCTCTCTCTCTCTCTCTCTCTCTCTCTATATATATATATATATATATATATATATATATATATATATATATATATATATATATATATTATATATATATATATACATATATACATATATTCATATATACACATATATATTATATATATATATATACATACATACATATATATATATATATATATATATATATATATATATATATATATATATATATATATATATATATATATATATATAACTGAGGGTTTTGTTTTTATTTAGGGCTGGGGACGTAAAATCTACTATGGGTCACGTTCCAGATCTGTGTAAATGTCATGGCCCTCTGTGTCTAATAGAATCTCCACTGAAATATATGAAACCAAATTTACCTTCCCACAATCTCAGCTGCTGGGAGTTCTCTTATCTGAACTCGTTTCCATTGTGTATGAATTCTGTAAATGCGTGAGATACGCCCATGAGCTGAGAGATTTGATATTATTATTATTATTATTATTATTATTATTATTATTATTATTATTATTATTATTATAATCTATGTAATCATGCTTTGCAAGTTTATGACTTGTTTCACATGACTAGTTACTGCTACTAATACTACTATTACCAATACTACTACTACTGCTACTACTACTACTACTACTACTACTACTACTAATAATAATAATAATAATAATAATAATAATAATAATAATAATAATAATAATAATAATAACGACAACAGGAAAACAGTAACAATCCCTTGGAAAGCCCAGAAAATCAAGGAAAGTCAAAATATTCGTTCTAATATCTGAATTATCTACCTGTGTCAAGTCACAGCTCATTCTCAACGGTAATCAGATAATAAAATGATCAGATCTGCAGACTTTCCTCTTCTCTGATCATTCTCAGTGATAGATGTGGCAACGTGGAATAGTCTTGCAGAAGCAGTAAAAAGTTGTATAGTCCAACGTTTTTGATAATATCCTTTATTTCAGCTCAGGGCCATATACCCGGAATGTACAAATATATATATATATATATATATATATATATATATATATATATATATATATATATATATATATATATATATATATATATATATATATATAATGTAGATACACGAGATAACATGATAAAGATGCTAATTGGCAATATCCACACAGTTGCTGAAGAAGTAGAGTAAATAGTATTCACAGTAATGCTAATGACAGCACTAATATGGAGAATAATAGTAAAGAAAATATTAAAAATAATAACAATTTAAAAACAAGTAAAATATGCGCCGGAGTTTCTTCGGCTCAATCGAGTTTTCTGTATAGGTGGTACAACGTATAATCAAGGCCACCGAAAATAGATCTATCTTTTGGTGGTCTAGGTATAATGCTGTATGAACCCCGGCCCATGAAACTTTCAGCCACGGTCCGGTGGTGGCCTATCCCATATCGTTGTCTAAAGCACGATCATGGCTAACTTTAGCATTAAATCAAATAAAAACTAATGAAGCTAGAGGGCTGCAATTTGATATGTTTGATGATTGGAGGGTGAATGATCAAGATACCAATTTGCAGCCCTCTAGCCTAAGTAGTTTTTAAGATTTGAGGGCGGACAGAAAAAGTGCGGACGGACGGACAAAGCCATCTCAATAGTTTTCTTTTACAGAAAACTAAAAACAGATTGCATACAATTAATTTCCAGCTAGAGATCTCATGTGGTTACAGAAATCAAGTCCAGAAGCCTGAATACGAAAATTAAAAAAAAAAAAGTATTTGAATTGCGGTTGGTACCCCTGATTAATCTAATCTTTCCACAAGTGCGGCAGCGTTGGCATTCCTGACTAATCTAATCAATCATCTGATAAATCCAAAGGTAAAGTTACTCTTTAATTGGTCAGTGTTCTTTTGAACGCAGTCAGCGTCCTTCGCAGGTCTTCATAAAATCAATCATTCTGTCATATTTCGAAGTGTCACATCACAGTGCAGATGGTGCTTCATGGGAATTCATCAACCCCAGTTCGACGGTGAAACAGAAGTCATGAACGCTGGTTAAATAAGACAACTTGAACTCGTCATCCTTCAGTGGAAGTCCCCAGCTCATTCACAAGTGAGTCAAATAAAAACTGGATCGTGCGAGATCTTATAACGCCGTGTAAGTTGTTTCGTCGCCTTTCTTTTTTAAAGGTATCTGAAAGAAAGGTGTTGGTTCATCACCTTTCTTTTTTAAAGATATCTGAAAGAAAGGTGTTGTTTCATCACCTTTCTTTTTTAAAGGTATCTGAAAGAAAGGTGTTGTTTCATCACCTTTCTTTTTTAGAGATATCTGAAAGAAAGGTGTTGCTTCGTCACCTTTCTTTTTTAAAGGTATCTGAAAGAAAGGGGTTGTTTCATCACCTTTCTTTCATAAAGATGTCTGAAAGAAAGGTGTTGTTTCATCACCTTTCTTTTTTAAAGATATCTGAAAGAATGGTGTTGTTCATCACCTTTCTTTCATAAAGATACTCGAAAGATAGGTGTTGTTTCATCACCTTTCTTTCATAAAGATGCCTGAAAGAAAGTTATCTGAAAGAAAAATGTTGTTTCATCATTTTTCTTTCATAAAGATATCTGAAAGAAAGGTGTTGTTTCATCACTTTTTTTATAAAGATATCTGAAAGTTGTGTTTTCATCACCCTTCTTTCATAAAGATACCTGAAAGAAAGTTGTTGTTTCATCGCCTTTCTTTCATAAAGATACCTGAAAGAAAGTTGTTGTTTCATCACCTTTTTTTTTAAAGATACCTGAAAGAAAGTTCCTGTTTCATCACCTTCCTTTTTTTAAAGATACCTGAAAGAAAGTTGTTGTTTCATCGCCTTTCTTTCATAAAGATACCTGAAAAAAAGTTGTTGTTTCATCACCTTTCTTTCATAAAGATACCCGAAAGAAAGTTGTTGTTTCATCGCCTTTCTTTCATAAAGATACCCGAAAGAAAGTTGTTGTTTCATCGCCTTTCTTTCATAAAGATACCGAGAAGAAAGTTGATAAAGATATCTGCAAGAGAAACAGAAGTAAAAGACATCATGAAACAGTAATGAGCATCAATACCAAAGACAACTTGATCAACTTCTACCTTATTTTACCATCCAATTTTCCCAAATGAAAACCAGCCAAGGTTTTCTTAGCTTTTCAAGAACTACATCGGAAATCGACAGTACCTTTGCTTTTGAATACCTTGGTTACGGAGGGAACCTGATTTTTCATATCCGTTGAATGCGTTGCCACATCCCAGTCGACCCTGTGACACCCATTTGGGCACCCCTTCCCACATCTCCTGCGTAGTACGCTGTTAACATTAATATCTGACCGGTAATCTTTCATCACCATTTTATTCACAGTATGTATACTGTGTATATGTATATATATATACACACACACATATATATATAGAGAGAGAGAGCCAGTAAGTAATCCCATAAAAGACCCGATATTTTCTCTGCAGGTCCAGACCATCTCAGCCTCTGATCTTCAGCGAAGATGAGTACGCTCTCTCATCAGCCTGCGCAGAAACCGCCTCCCCCTCACGCCATCTCTCTCATTCTCAGCAACGAGGAGAACGAAAATGTCTTCAGAGCTTTGCAGCCGAGATGTCAGGTAGGCCAAAGTCGAGGGGAGTTTGTTCTTGAAATTTCATTTCTTTCTCCTCTTATTATTATTATTATTATTATTATTATTATTATTATTATTATTATTATTATTATTATTCAGAGAATACGATCCCTATTTATACGGAACAAGCCGAAAGGGGCCACTTCCAAAGAATATTAAGGTGTTCATGAGTAAGGTGTAAGAGGAAGTAAAGGGAAATACGGAAAGAAGAGATCCCAATAATTAAAAAAAAAATATATTAATAAATTAATAAAACGATAAAAATGTATTAAAATCCAAGGAGAACTGTATTGGGTAGTAATGCATTGCATCTTCGCTTGAACTTCTGAAGAAGTTCCAATTGCACGACATCCTCAGAAGGGAGGCTGTTCCACAGTCCCACGGTGTGAGGAATAAAGGACCTCTGGAACTGAGAAGTTCGACAGCGAGGTACAAGAAAGCATTTACGTTTTTAGTGTTCTGTAAAAGAAAACTATTGAGATGGCTTTGTCTGTCCGTCCGCAATTTTTCTGTCCGCCCTCAGATCTTGAAAACTACTGAGGCTAGAGGGCTGCAAATTGGTATGTTGCTCACCCACCCTCCAATCATCAAACATACCAGATTGCAGCCTTCTAGCCTCAGTAGTTTTTATTTTATTTAAGGTTAAGGTTAGCCATGGATCATGCATCTGGCAGCGCTTTCCGGAGGCGTCGGTGGCGCACTTTCACTTGACCGCATCTGGGGAGCAACTGAGCGATAAGAGTTTCATACAGCATTATACGATGTACAGAAAACTCGATTGCGCCGAAGAAACTTTGGCGTATTTTTTACTTGTTTTTTACTTTGTGTTTTAACGAAATAAAAAAGAAAATGTTTAAGAAGCTCCATCTTATCTTTCATCATAACTGAATATAAGTTTGACAGTTTTTTTTTTATCTTTCATCAAAGACTGATAAATCTTACTTCATATAATATCATTTGATGTAGTTGAAAATAAATTACTTTTTTGAGGTCTCTTCATAATCTTTTTTTCCTTGACTTTCATGGATGAAGTTTCTTCGGCGGAACGAGTTTTCTGTACAGTGTATAATGCTGTATGAAAATCTCACCCGAGGACCATGAAACTTTCACCCACGCCCCGGTGGTGGCCTGTGTTGTTGGGTACCTATAGTGGTGTCAGACGCACTATCATGGCTAACTTTAACCATATAAATAAAATAAAAACTACTGAGGCTAGAGGGCTACAATTTGGAACGTTTGATGATTGGAGGGTGGACGATCAACATACCAATTTGCAGCCCTCTAGCCTCAGCAGTTTTTAAGATCTGAGGGCGGACAGAATAAAGTGCGGACGGACAAACACATAGCCATCTCATAGTTTCCTTTTACAGGAAACTAAAAAGCATTTTGCATTTATGACTGACAGCTGATTTCCCGGGTGTGTTGTATGGTTTTATTCGAATTTATGCTCGCAAACCAGATATAAAGCATCTTACTTTTATTTGTTAATATATACATTAAAATATTCATTCATCATGTTACAAAAATTTATTCTTTTACTATTTATTGATAATATATAGTTAGTTTAATCATTAGATTTTTTGGGGTAAACATGGCAGTCTTTTTCAGATATACAATGTATTTTTGTTATTGTTTCTTGATAACGAAAGATAATGTCCGTAGACAATATGATTCGTCTGACAGACTCTTTGTATCAGTTCCGATGACAAATCGTAAATCATAATATCAGGAAAATCAAAGCTTTGCAAGAGATAAGATTCTGCTCTATTCTTGGAATTGCGTTAAACGAGCTTATTGGCGTATGCTACGCGCGCTGGAACCCGGTGCCGTTGTCTACCATACCCTTCCGATCCCCTACCTACCCTGCCCCCACCCGGGGCGAACAAATAGGTTTGCAGGAGGAGGGTGGACGTCTCCCCTACCCTCCTGATCGCCTACTTAACCCGCTGCCACCCCTACCTACCCCCCCCCCTGGGGCGGATAAACCGGTTTGCAGGGGGTGGGTGGCTGTGTCATATCTCCCCTACTGTCACCCAGGGAGGACAAGCAAGACCCACTCGGATTTTATTATTATAGATAGATAGATATCCTACTATTTCCACTGACAGGTCCGTTTTCAATTAATAAAGCACTGGATGTCGCCATGAAGTGGGCACTCAATCACATATTTTAACTTCTATTTGCTTGAAAATTCTTTTACTCAGCCAATGTTATTTTTCAGTCTCAAGCCACAGCCGTCGTCGAAGTGTATTTCACTATGGCTGCAAATCCTCAGGTTTGGAGCAAACTTGGCGTTGGCATTGCAGCTTTCGTCAAGGACAACAGCCGGAGGTCTTATTTCATACAGGTATGCATCTAAACTTCATCTTTATTCTACAGAATGTTCATTATATCTCATTTAAACTTCGTCTTTGTTCTACAGACAGTTCATTGTATCTCATTTAAATTTTATCTTTATTCTATGGAATGTTCATTATATATATATCTCATTTAAACCTCGTCTTTATTCTACAAAATGTTCATTGTATTTCATTTGAACTTCCTCTTTATTCTACAGAATGTTCATTATATCTCATTTAAACTTCATCTTTATTCTAAATAATGTTCATTATATCTCGTTTAAACTTCACCTTTATTCTACAGAATGTTCATTATATCTCATTTAAACTTCCTCTTTTTTCTACAGAATGTTCATCATAGCTCATTGAAACTTCCTCTTTATTCTACAGAATGTTCATCATAGCTCATTGAAACTTCATCTTTATTCTACAGAATGTTCATTATATCTCACTGAAACTTCGTCTTTATTCTACAGAATGTTCATTATATCTCATTGAAACTTCGTCTTTATTCTACAGAATGTTCACTATATCTCATTGAAACTTCATCTTTATTCTACAGAATGTTCACTACATCTCATTTAAACTCATCTTTATTCTACAGAATGTTCATTATATCTCATTTAAACTTCATCTTTATTCTACAGAATGTTCATTATATCTCATTTAAACTTCTTATTTATTCTACAGAATGTTCATTATATCTAATTTAAACTTCATCTTTATTCTACGTGTTCATTATATCTCATTTAAACTTCTTATTTATTCTACAGAATGTTCATTATATCTCATTTAAACTTCATCTTTATTCTACAGAATGTTCATTATATCTCATTTAAACTTATCTTTACTCTACAGAATGTTCATTATATATCTCATGTTCCTTTCCTTAGTATTTTGAGTTGTGTGTTTGTGGCTGACTAATCTAATGATTATCTCTTCCTCATTATGCGCCCCTACCTGCAGGAACCTCCTGCTGTCCCAGTTACCCAATACTTGCATGCCTAAAAATTTTGTATATTCCTCATTGCTACTTACATATTGAGTGATTTATGGATTACATAAACGAATAAGAATATTTCTCTGCTGGAGAACAAGTCTGTAAATATGTTTATATTATTACTATTCAAAAACTTCTTCCAGTTTTCTTCTGAAGATGGAAAGAGAAACCCACAAGATTCCTGTATATAACTTGTTTACCTGTAAATATTTACATATTACCTGAATCTCGAGTACTTTCAGGTCCTAACTGTGACCCTTTTTCAAGAGATGTGAAGTTGGTCAGGCTGGTTCAAGGCCCAGCAATCTTCTGGAACTTCTCTCTCTGTGCTGTCATTTATATGATGGCCGTCCTGGTTTCCATTCTCTTGAGAGTTGTTAATCTCCTCCTGTCGGTCTGATATCCTGATCTGATGGTCAGTGGGATTAACCCTGTGGTAAATGAGTGGTCACCATCGGTCTGTTGGCCAGGAGACCTAACCTCCAGGTCAGAAGGGCCGATCTTAGCTTCTTTTAATATTAAATAAGTGTCTTCCTTGAGTTTCAAATTATGTGTTAG
Source organism: Macrobrachium rosenbergii (assembly GCF_040412425.1). Lineage (NCBI taxonomy): Eukaryota > Metazoa > Arthropoda > Malacostraca > Decapoda > Palaemonidae > Macrobrachium > Macrobrachium rosenbergii. Next base: position 51,047,820 of record NC_089766.1, read on the forward strand.
TGATACTTATTTTACGTTTGAGGGACAAGTATACAAAGAGAAATATGGAGTAGCTATGGGGTCCTCATTATCACCAATACTCGCTAATATCTATACGGAATATTTTGAGACCAATCTAGTTCCTAATATTAATGTCCCTAACTTAAAACTGAAAGGTTGGTGGAGATATGTGGATGATATTTTTCCCATTCTGCAGGGTGATGAAAGTGAAATAGAAACTTTTCTAGACGAACTCAGTAGTTTTGATAACAACATCCAAATCACTCTAGAGAAAACTAACAACAATAAACTACCCTTTTTAGACATCCTGATAGAAAGGAAAGAAATTATGAATTCAGCACATATAGAAAGCCCGCACACACACAAACTCGTATATTCATTTCTTCTCTTTTCATAGTCATGATATAAAAATGGGTGTTCTAGCAGGTTTATTTCTTAGGGCAATGAGAACGTGTGACCCTTGTAAGATGGATAAAGAAATAAATTACATTGATAAAAGCTTTGACACATTAGCATACCCGGAATGGTTCAGAAAAAGGGCACTCAACAAAGCTAGGAGGATTTTTTTACAGGGAAAATGCAGAGAGTACATGGGATACAGAAAACAAGAAAATAGTTTCCCTCCCTTATATGCCTAAAATGAAACAAATTACATCAAAAATGAAAAGAAATCAAATATAAATTTGTGTATACCTTTGACAACACCGTAAAAAACAAAGTATGTAAAAATAAATTAGAAGGAGAAGACAGTAATGCAGATGAGATAGTTGGGTATACATAATTAATGGCAACAATTGTGGAGATAAATATGTGGGTGAAACAGGTAGAAGAATAAGGACTAGAATCCAGGAACACAGAAGGGCAGCACAGCTCAACTCACAGGACCATAGGATGGATTTTAAAAACAGTAGGCTTATATACAAAAGCAATAACATCAGTCATGGGAGGGTGGTGGAAGGGGCACTCATCAGAGAGATTAAAGTGATAGAAGGAAACAAAGGATTTACCTCAGAAGATCCCATAAGCCGAGCTTTAATATTAAAAGAAGCTAAGATCGACCCTTCTGGCCTGGAGGTTAGGTCTCCTGTCCAACAGACCGATGGTGACCACTCACTTACCACAAGGGTTAATCCCACTGACAATCAGATCAGGATATCAGGCCAACAGGAGGGGATTAACAACTCTCAAGAGAATGGAAACCAGGACAGCCATCATATAACTGACAGCACAGAGAGAAGTTCCAGAAGATTGCTGGGCCTTGAACCAGCCTGACCACCTTCACATCTCTTGAAAAAGGGTCACAGTTAGGACCTGAAAGTACTCGAGATTCAAGTAATATGTAAATATTTACAGGTAAACAAGTTATACACAGAAATCTTGTGGCTGATGAGTCTCAGCAGGTAGGGTCGCACTGGTTTGGTGTTAGTCACAGAATAGACTACACAGTTTAGGCCAAAAGCCAAGAGCTGGCACCTATGAGGTCATTCAGCGCTGAAACTGAAACTGACACTTAGAAGGGTTGAAAGGTGTAAAAGGAGGAACCCCTCACAGTTGCACTAGAAAACAACTGTTAGGAGAGGGTTGAGGAAAGCCAGATGGAAGAAAGAGAATAAGAGCGGAGGTACAGTAAAAGGAACGAAAGGGGGTTGCAGCTAAGGGCCATGGAAGGGACGCTGCAGAGAACCTCAGTAGTGCCTACAGTGCCTACATCAGTTGCAATGGGCTCTAGTCACGGTCTCCCTTACATTCATTAATAAACGATAGTCATACGTTCGAACTGGTCTCGAGGCCAAAGCCATACGAACTGCTGAATGAGAAGAAACATGTTCATTCCCGGTTTCATTATTTTTGTTTGGTTCTGTACAGGTATTCGATGTTGAAGTCTGCACTCAACAGACGCACAATCTGCCGCCCTTGTTGATGGAGCAGGAGATTTATAGAGAGTTTATTTACACTGTGTCTAAAGAATCTTTCCATCAGTTTGAGGGAGATGTGAGTATACAACTAATAATTATTATCTTCTGAAGGAAAGCAACTTAACTTATTTCAAAGATCTCAGTTAAGAAATACTTACTTCCACAAAATTATACTTCAAGCTGCAGAGGTAATTTATATATAGCTACAAATAATTGGATTATTATTATTATTATTATTATTATTATTATTATTATTATTATTATTATTATTATTATTGGTGAAGAAATCCACAAAGGTGTAAAAGTATATATGTATTAGATATACAGTTTATACAAAAGAGAGCTTTCGAGAACATACTCGAGAAGGTTCTCGAAAGCTCATGTTTGTATATATATATATATATATATATATATATATATATATATATATATATATATATATATGTGTGTGTGTGTGTGTGTGTGTGTGTGTGTGTGTGGGTGTGCAATATATATATATATATATATATATATATATATATATATATATATATATATATATATATAATATATATATATATATATATATATATACTGTATATTACACACCCACGCACACATATATGAGTATATATTACATTTTCATCGCTGTGAGTTTCTTCACCATTTTAGTAACTCATGCTATTACGAGATTTTTTATTTATTATTGTTGTTATATTACATCAGATTCAAAAGCCAATAATGAAATTAATAATCGTTTCATATTGCTCTTTTTAAAACGAAATACAGGAAAGAATTATTGGATTGAATTTCGCAGACGATGAAGAAGCTTGGTTATTCAGCACAGCTGTCCAGAATCTCCTGACCGGGAGGCAGAGGAGGCGAGACGGTAAATAAAAACGCATATTTGGTTACAGGCGCTCCTCTACTTACGAACTTTCAACTTACGAACTTTCAGAGATACGAGCAACCGTAATTGTAAATGAAAACTATTTTATTGCATTATTATTCTAATTTTATTAAAATATTTAGGTTTTATATATCATTCGTATTAATAAAATATTTTATAAAATACAGTACAGTATTAGTATTGTGTTTTATTATGAAAAAACTCAAACAGTACTGTGCGTATTGACTGTGCATATCAAAGCGGACTTACGAACAGACCAAGATACGCGCAGCCGTTCTGAAAGTAACTTATTTGTAAGTAGAGGAGCATCTGTATTTTGAACATAGTTTCGGAAATTAACTTCTTTCGTTCTCCGTTCCTATTCTCTTTCTTCGATCTGACTTTCCACCCTCTCTTAACAATTGTTTCGTGGTGGAACTGCGAGGTTTTCCTCCTGTTACACCTTTCAGACCTTCTTATTGTCAATTTCCCTTTCAGAGCTGAACGACCTCATAGGTCCCAGCACTTGGCCTTAGGCCTAAATTTCATATTCTACTCCAGGGAATGGCCGTAGATCATTTAGCAGGAGAAAATGTCTGTAAATACTATCATATTGGTATTGCAAGAGGCTCGATTTCTCTCTTAGCGTGACCCGTACGGAGTATTGATTGCGGTTTACTTTTCAGTCACCACCAATTATTATATCTCTATGATTCTGTCTGACCAGCAATCATGAAAAAAATGATCAGTGCCTAACTATTATTATTATTATTATTATTATTATTATTATTATTATTATTATTATTATTATTATTCAGAAGATGAACCCTATCCATATGGATCAAGCCTGCCACAGGGGCCACTGACTTGAAATTCAAGCTTCCAAAGAATAACATGGTGTTCATTAGGAAGAAACGGTGAAGGGAAATCCTGCTGTAGTAAGATATGAATGGCCTTTGAGAAAAGTGTCCTTACCAGTTGTTTCATTCGCCATGATGGAACCACAGATTTCAAAGTAATGTACGAAAAAGGACGGAAATTCTAATCGCAACCGTGACGAATGAAACGCCTGGTAAGGTTACATTCCTCAAAAGCCATTCATATCTTATCACAGCAGTGTTTCCTTTTACCTTTTCTTCCTAATGAGCACCATATTCTTTGGAAGCTTGCAGTTCAAGTCAGTGGCCCCTGTGGTGGGCTTGTTCCATATGAATAGACTTCGTCTTCTGAATAATAATAACAATAATAATAATAATAATTTCAGAAAGGAAGAGGGAAGCGATGTTGAATCAGCAGAAGCTGATGCTGCAACAGCAACAGGAACAGCAGTATCAAGAGAAGGTCAGCCAGCACCGCCTTCAACAGCAACAGCAACAAGATCTGAAGGAGCAGCAGCAATCGAAATCTTCGAAATACCGAACCATCAGGGGAATGAAGAAGCTGATGGACAAATATGGCAATCCGTACAAAGAAAAACCAAGGTGGATATTATAACCTCTTCTCAGGAGCTTTAAAAGGATCTTTCCTAGGCAGTGACCCCCAAGGGCTTTCAGGGCTCGTTATCTAGGGCTAATATTTCTTGGGGGTTGTTATCTTTATGATATTTACCGTCTTTTGTTTACGTTTTTATGGTAATCCCCAACGGGCTTGTACTAAACATGCCGCTAAGGTGGATACATGCTGGGTGAAAACCCTTGGGGGGTCACTATCTAGGAAAGATACCTGGGACAAAGCTCTGCATTACATTCGCACCAGTTCTCATCCCTTTGAAAACTTCATGGAAATTAAGATATGAATTTTCTGTATAGTTGTCAAGGCAGCAAATGGAACTCTCTTTTGTCTTGAACAACTTGAGCCCTAAAGCAAACTTTTCTGAGGTCAAAATCAAAAGCATTCTTCTAAAAGTCAGTCATTTTTTTCTTTCTGTTCACCATAATTCTTGTGTTTCATTTCACTCGGCCGAGAGTGACCCAGATTACATTTGGTTCTGCATAGTTCATTATGGCTAACTAGGTAAAGTTATTAGTCTTCCACTCCAAAGTAATTTTCCTATGGGCCTTAATTCTGCTAGATCAGTGGTTCTCAAACTTTTCTGGCCCATGCACCCTTGCACACAAGCTAGCGGAGAGAAAGCCCAACGTAACCTCTCAGTAGTGCAGACTGATGCCCACTGCGTTTTGTGTGGTCCTAGAGCCAGATTGAGCATGCCAATTTGTGGTCACAATTCCCCCCACCCCCCCTGAAATTCCCCCAAGGCTGAAAACCACTGTTCTAGATCATAAACAACTCATTTAGAATCTTACATCAAATGTCAAAAGGTTTTACTTCATTAGTTAATAAATATTTCATTTGGAGTTTTATTACTACAAGTTTCGACATTTTTATTTGAGATTTTGTTATCACAAGTTAAAAACACTCACCTTGCACCTTATTGCTTCAGGCTATAGATATACTAAATAATGTTATCATCTTATCATAAAATCCTCTTCTCCCAAAAGGAGGCTTGAAATTGGTCGGCCTACAGATTTTAAGCACATCAGTCATGCCGGCCTAGATTCTGTATTCAACATTAACCCAGATATTGAGGAATTGCTAAAGAATGTAAGTACAAATAAATTAGTTGTGTAAATATTTAAGGCCCACAATTTTCACACTTTTTGCAAAAAGCTATGCCTAGTTTCCAAAAGGATCCCATTGAAAGCAATGCAGTTAAAATAGACAAGTCGTTTACTGAGATTACCAGCTTGACTTGATAGTTCAAGTCAGTGATGAAAAAGTTTTGTCATTATTTATCAGTAAATCTGAAATTTGGGTACTAATGTCCTCCTCATTGTAAGTAAGTCAGATCTGTAGTTCAGCATTTCAGCATTTTCATTTCCGGATTATTGTGAAAATAACATTTTAGACATAAGTGAAGGTGTTTGGAGAAGAAGGCAAGGCGCATGAAATGAGAGATGTAACCAGACAACCGCTAATAACTGGCTGTGTAAGATCGCAGAGGATATGTTGGGCTGGACAGTGGTTAGAATGGAAGAAGGCAGAATGCCTAAAGTGGTTATGGAAGGATCAGGGGAAGGGAGAAGACTGGTGGGGAGACCAAAGGATAAGATCAAAAGGTAATGTGTTCAGAGATCTATGAGACTGGAAGTGGACGATCCTCAGAATAACTGGAGAGATTCAGCCCTCGACAGGGGAACGTGGAGAGACCTGGTGCAAGCGGCCATGGGTCACCAAGAGGCCCGAGAACCATCGGAGTGAGTGAGTGGGATTATTTTGAAATCTATCAAGGCCCAACGGAGATTTGTGAAGGTGTCGATAACAAGGCATGTGCACTTTCCTATCAGATAAGCTTGCAGGCCTAAAGGGAGTTTTGTTGAATATTTGACCAATTTTTCATACAAAGTTTTCAGTTCACGAAGAGGGAATTAATTTGGCACTTTTAAGCAGTTGGTGGTGATGTTTGCATCGCTACTGGGTGAAAATGAGTAGATTTAAATGTTTTTTGTTCTTATAATAGAAAAATAGAATAGAATATACAATTTAGGCCGAAGGCCAAGCGCTGAGACCCATAAGGTCATTCAACGCTGAAAGGGAAATTGAGAGAAAGGTTACAAAGGTGGGCAGGAGGAAAACCTCGCAGTTGAGCTATGGAATAATTGTTAGAAGAGGGTGGAAAGTAAGATGGAAGAGAGAGAATATGAATGGAGGTTCTGTAAAAGGAATGAAAGTGGTTGCAACTAGGGGCTGAAGGGACGCTGCAAAGAACCTTAAGTAATGCCTGCAGTGCACAACACATGAGGTGTAGCCTACTGACGTCACTACCAACTATGGGTTGATCTTAGAGTGAGATTCAAGAATTTCAAACCCGCTTTTTAAGTTTGACTGAGATTTGGTAAACATTTGCTGTTATGGGATTCCTGCTCTTGTCTTGCAGTCTACACTTGCTCCCAGTTATTTATAGTTTTGCTGAACAATTATTAGTTATAGGCCTTTAGCATCTGTGGTGTATCTGAACTTCAGTTGCATTGTATCATGTTAAGAATCTTGTTCAGTCTTTTCTTATCATTGCAGTAAATCTCTTAGTTATTTGAAAACCAAGATGACAGGTACTGAGACACTTTGGATCTTTCCTAGATTTGCCGGTGGTCGTTATCTAGGACTAATATTTCTTGGAGGACATTATCTTTCTGACATTTACAGTCTTTTGTTTATGTTTCTACGGTCATCCCCAATGGGCTTGTACTAAACACGCCGCAAAGGTGGATACATACCGGGTTAAACCCTTGGTGGTCACTAACTTGGAAAGATCCGATACTTTTACTAATTTATTAATCTCCAGCTACCCCTTTCTCTTCTTTAAAAAGATTGGAGTTGATAATCAGGAAATGTCGGAGCCCAAAACTCAGAGGTACGTTATGCACTTTATCGAAAACGTTGGTGGCATGGAGGAGGTCCGCAAGATGAACAGGAAGCTCTCGACCCATCGTGGTGGAGTCGAATCCTACAGACTGCCAGTCAGCAAACCCAGTTCAGCCCATAGGCTCAGTCGTGGCTTCCCAGACATAGAAGAGGACAGGTCTCCCAGTTCTAGTTTCAACATGCCGCCACCAGAGGCGCCACCAACGTTGCCACCAGGTAATGTAGGATAGAATAGAATATAGAATTTAGGCCAAGCGCTGGGACCTATGAGGTCATTCAGTGCTGAAAGGGAATTGTCAGTGAAAAGGTTTGAAGAGTGTGACAGGAGAAAACCTCGCAGTCGCACTACTATTCAACTGTTAGGAGGCGGTTGACGAAAGTAAGATGGAAGAAAGAGATTATGGATAGGCTATGTCTGCTAACATTAGTATGATTTTAGCAATGATGCTTGATTTCTGTTCTTACAGCCTTCGTTGAAACCTTATATTTTTCCTTCATTTATTTACAGGGTTTATTGGCGGGTAGGGGGCAGCCTTTGCAAAAGTGGTTTTTAATGTGTATAGTAAAGTATTAATGTTGAGAATGTGGCTACAATAAATTTTCTACTAAAGTGTTTAATGCAAAATCTCATCGTGCAGTAAATATATAATATATATATATATATATATATATATATATATATATATATATATATATATATATATATATAATATATATATATATATATATGTTAATGAAAAATATGTATGACACAATCAGCTTATCCTTTACCATCAAGTCAGAAGTAACAAAGTCACTTGAGGTGTATGTAATTTTCATTGATTTAACATGCTCCTTTCTACACGCAGCATGTTTAAAATGCAATGATACTTCATCTCATACTTCTTACACATAAGCACATAAGTCATCTTTCCCAATAGCTCCTGGAAGCACTGAGCAATTAATACTTTCAAGGTATATCTTATTATCTTCATAGACAAGAGATGTTTGTTATCCAGATAAACTGAGTTTCGTTATTGAAGCTCTTGGATCTTTCCTAGATAGTGGGCCTAATGGGTTTTAACTCGGTATGCATCCACCTTTGCGGCGTGTTTATTACAGCCAGTTGGGGATTACCATAAAAACATAAACAAATGACTGTAAATATCATAAAGATAATGACCCCCCCAAAATATTAGTCCTAGATAACGACCCCCAAACTTTGTTGGGGGTCACTATCTAGGAAAGATCTAAGCCTTTTTGTAGACTTAATCTCGGATCTGATTGATAGAGAGGCCTGTTAAGGGATTGTCAGCACTAATGATGGTACTTGAAAGCATTTGGTTATACTGTAAGTTCAAAAAAATGTATTCCTTAACTGGAATATATTTAGTCCTTGACTAAAATATACTTTAGTCCAAATTGAAGGTTATCTGATTTTTTTCAACAAGTTTAGTAACGGGTGTCCAGGACCATAATTACACAAGAATCATCAAGGTTTCTCTCTCATCACCTACATTTCGTTTTAGAGTTTGCATTTGATCTCTAATTATTTTAGCCAAGTTTTTGGCCAGGAGTGTATACAATAATGGACTCTATGGTAGTACAGAACTTTGAAGTGACTGATATGCTTACATTAGTCCCCTGAGATTTCAATGCTGTTGAACTTAAGTTGTACCAGTTATGCACTATTACTCAGCAACACAGGCTTGTCAACATACTAAGTTTATCTGATTCTGCTTTTCTCAATACGTATTTATGCTTGGCTTACATGATATTCTATCATCACTTTTCTTAGAATATTCCACCTACCGTCCTCCCGTGCCTCCGAGAGATACGCCCTCCGGAACAAGTCTGCCCAACGCTCCTGTGCCACCGCCACCCAGGAGCGTATCTCATCATTCAAATCACGGAAAAATGCTCTCTTTATATTCGTCAAAAGCAACTCCTAATGAAGGTCACCAGCGTTTCCCCACTACTCCTAGTGGCCGTCAGCTACCAGTCATACAGAATGCGCCAGGTCCGGGACATTCTCGGCCATCGCAGGCATACAGTAAATCTGGTACTCCGCGTTCTCCTCACTCTCCACCAATCGAAGCTTTCTCACCACCTTCGCCACTGTTACCTAGGGGCTTTGCACCACCTCCCCATCCACATATAGCAACAGTGGACCAGCACCTCCACCACGTACATCAGGTGGTTATGGGTCATCTCCCCTTTCACCTTCTTTGGCCAATGGAAAAGCATCAGCAGTACCTTCACATTTCCACAGTGCTAAGGGATCAACACCTGCTCCCCCATCCATACGCAGTGTTAGTGGATCAGTGCCAGTTCCTCCACCATTGCCAAGTGGTAGGGGATCAGCACTAGCTCCTCCACCAATGCCTGTTATGAGTGGGTCAGTGCCAGTTCCTCCACCATTGCCAAGTGGTAGGGGATCAGCACTAGCTCCTCCACCAATGCCATATAGTAATGAAATAGCTGCTCGTCCTCAGCAAATGGCCCAGGGCAGTGGATTTGTTCCTCCTCCTCCTCCTCCTCCTCCTCCTTTGCCAAGTGGGACAAGTTCTGCTCCTATCAGAAACAATCCAAGTGCACCTGACGACCAACGTTCAGCTCTTCTGCAGCAGATTCGGGGAGGTCATGCTTTGAAGGTAATTTGCTTTTTCATTTTAAAACATGGCAAGAGTCTAGAGGGGTACACTATGATCATGAGTTCAAGATAAATGCAAAGGCAGAAATGTTTATGGCAGTAAACTTTATGAGACATCAAAGTTAGCGAGACATTCGAGATGTTTAACTAACAGGTGTTTTGTAAACTAAACAATTTTCTGCTTTCGATGTAAAGAATAAAACTTACCAGTGACGCCTGAAAAACTAGCATTTGAAGTTGTGCACGTTTGGAATGCATAAACTAACAACGCTAAACTGAGGAAGTCTTAAGATTAACTGTACGATGTTAGCATTAGAGAAAAAAAAACTGACAAATTTGCATTTTCTGAAGTAGCTCGATTTTGCCTCATAAACAGTTAACTAAAGGAAACACTTAAATTTCTTTTGTTACCTATAAATGAAACACGTTATTGATTCTCAGTATCACAGTACCTAATCCTTGCTGTTATATTTTTATCAAACAATTTTCATTAACTGTAGAAACTGAGCTGTATCGGCATTTTTCCATTTTTGTTCCTGAACTGCAATACAGGTGGGCAGTGTAAGACAGTCTTTCCTCCGTTTGGTGACCTCACATTTTCATTCCTTAACAAGAAGGTGAAGCAAAATATAAACTTAGCAAACAAGGCTGAATAACTCCTGATTTGAGAAATCACTGAAAAGTTATGACAATATTTTTCCTAACTGTAATTAACTGTAATTTATATAAGTTGAATTTCACAGTGTTCTTTTAGCTTTCCTTGACAACAATTGAACTATTTACGTTTACCTCAGTGTAAAGTTGTGATAACCTTGATTCTATGTAAATTTCTAAGTTCTGGAATGTTTACTTCTGTACAAACTTAAAATCTTCCCTGAGGTCTTTACAGATACATCAGCTTCTTAACCTGACAATTTATATAGATCCTTCGGCTCATCGGTATGTCTTTAGATTTCAAATTCAGAAATGTATCTCCATCTTGATTTCTAAGTCTTGCAACTCATGAAAGAATCATGGATCCTAGAGCCACAACACTCCACTTTGATAAGAATTTCGGATCTTTCCTAGATAGTGACCCCCAAGGGTTTTAACCTGGCATGTATCCACCTTTGCGGCGTGTTTAGTACAAGCCCGTTGGGGATGACCATAAAAACGTAAACAAAAGACTGTAAATATCATAAAGATAATGACCCCAAAGAAATATTGGTCTTAGATAACAACCCCTGAACTTTGCTGGGGGTCGCTATCAAGGGAAGATCCAGAATTTGATTTTTATTAAAAGTTATAAGTTCTGGAAGGAATTATTCTCGGGTTGATTTCTTGGTCCCAGAATCTTGCTCTGTACTTAGATTTCCATACCTCAAGCTCTTGTCTTTGCACTGATGACTAGGTAAATCTTAGAAGTACACAAGCTCTGATTCTAAGTTTTGTTACAATGCTTCTTTTGTATATAATATTGGTAATCTTGGACAGAAAGATATAATATTCAGCTGTATTCCACATAGGAAAATAAGATGTAAATGGTTAGAATATGCCCAACAGTTTCGTCCTCCAATTGACCTCTTCTAGGAGCGTTTATTGAGGAAAGCCTTAATAAACGCTCCAAGAAGAGGTCCATTGGAGGACGAAACTGTTGGGCATATTCTAATCATTTACATATTTCGTTTTCCTATGTGGAATACAATCTTTAGTATATATTTCAGAGAGATTTTTATGGATCCCTAGGTGGTAGAGACTGACATCTTTAGCCTCACTAGATACCAAATCGTACATGTTCCTTTTCTCTTAGTTCAAATTGAATCATTTTTATTATCACTCCAAATTTCAAGAGGTTCAGGTCCACTGTTACTGACAGTAAAGTTAGGAAATTAAGCGTAAATTTGTCTTTCTTCGCCACAAGAACTACCTCAATTTTGATGCCACATTGTCTTGTTATCTGCATGGCAGAAGCTCCTTGGGACGCCGTGTTTAGTACTAGCTCCTCGGCGATAAAAGTATTATATACACCCATTTCTATATTGCGTGGTCAACAGATTATATTAATAACAGAATGGGTGTACATAATACTCTGATCCCCGAGGGCCAAGTACTAAACACGGCGTCCCAAGGAGCTTCCGCCATGTAGATAAGAAGCCAAAGTAGCACCGAAATTGTGGCGAAGGAAGATAAATTTACGGTTAATTCCGCCATGTAGAAATCAAGCGAAAGTAGCACCTAAATTTCTTGTTTATTTAAAGTTGTATTTATACTGAAATTATTTGTCTGTCAGGATTGATTAATTAAAGGTAACCATTATACCTGCAGTCTGCGTCTGCTGCACAGCCCGCTAGGAAAGAGACTCCAAGTGATGCCAGAAGTGAGATGCTGGAAAGGATCCGGACTGGAGTAACCCTGACCCACGTGAGTAAAGCAAAGGGTGCTACTTTGGCTTGTTATCTACGCGTCACCTACCCCGAGGTGCTATGGTATTAAACAAGGCCAAGAGAGACAAGGTCTCTACCCTACTGGGTGGAGTCTCCCCCCACCTGGGGTGACTACGTAGGCGATGACGTATCTTAGAGGTACTTACTCTATACTGCAATTCACCTGCTGACGCAATAAGGAGGTAGACAAAGCTCCGCCTACATGGGGGATCTGGGGGAAGTGAGCAGACCTACTAAACACCGTATGGTAAATGTAAAGTAGACGGCCGCACGAAGATATCGTTTATTAATATTTGTCGACCTCACAATATAGAAATGGGCGTATATAATACTTTGTTCCCCGAGGGGCTAGTACTAAACACGGCGTCCCAAGGAGCTTCCGCCATGTTTAGTACTAGCACCTCGGAGTAAGTGACGCGTAGATAACAAGCCAAAGTAGTACCAATCATTTTCAAATCTAATCTATAGGAATACTGAATGACTATTCACTCTACTGACTCAAAGGTGTTTTATTTAATGAAAAGATACTTTTTATTTGTTTGTTACTGAGTAGACTTTTAAAAAATCTATGCTATAAGGGATGAGTCATCCCTTGAGCACTTGGGACATATTTTGTGATTTGTAGAGGAGCCATCAAATGTTGGCTTAGGAAAAGGAATTGAATTTTAACTATTTTATCGACATCTGTTCCGTATTACGGTATTTCCATAGAATACAGGAATTACTGAGTGAACTTTCCATGCGTTTCTGTGTTTCTCATTACCTTCCGTTACTTGTTTCGAATGGATTCCATGTTCTTTGGAAGCTTGAATTTCAAGTCGGTGGCCCCTGTAGCGGGATTGTCCCATATGAATAGAGTTCATCCTCTGAATAATAATAATAATACTAATAATAACAAATCAAGACATAATTCGTTCCGAGACAGAATGTCAAAGACTTGAAGGAACCGAAAGCACAGTAAACAGTAGTAGTACGAACAGCAGTTTCTCAGCCCGTAGTGTAAATAGCGATTCCTGCCTCGCGCTGTGATATTAATAGCCCTCAAACTGGCTCTCCAATACAGGTTGAAACTCCGGAGTCGAAGGCCGAAGAATCAGATATTCCAGTCAAACTTGAAGGCTGGGCTCTGGACCTCCACAATGCACTGATGAAGAGAGAGCAGTTCATCCAGTCTTCTGATGAGAGCGGTGCTGAAGTCGACGATGACGACGATGACTGGGATGATAGTGACTAGCGGCAAATAATAGTGACTAGAGAGAATTGATAGTGACCAGAGACAAACGACGGTGACTAGAGGCTAATGATAGTGACTAGAGACAAATGATAGTGACCAGAGACAAATGATGATGACTAGAGGCAAATGATTGTGGCTAGAGACAAATGATAGTGACTAGAGACAAATTATAGTGACCAGAGACAAAAGATAGTGACTAGAAGCAAATGATAGTGACTAGAGGCAAAAGATAGTGACTAGAGGCAAATGATAGCGACTAGAGGCAAGCGATAGTGACTAGAGGCAAATGAAAGTGACTTAGAGACAAATTATAGTGACCAGAGGCAAATGATAGTGGCTAGAGACAAATGATAGTGACTGGAGACAAATGACAGTGACTAGAGGCAAATGATAGTGACCAGTGAGAAATGATAGTGACTAGTGGCAAATGACAGTGACCAGAGACAAATGATAGTGGCTAGAGACAAATGATAATGACTAGAGGCAAATGATTTTGACTAGAGACAAATGATAGTGAGTAGAGACAAATAATAGTAACTAGAGACAATTGACAGTGAACAGAGGCAAGTGATAGTGGCTAGAAAGAAATGATAGTGACTAGAGGCAAATGATAGTGAATAGAGACAAATGATGGTGACTAGAGGCAAATAATAATAACTAGAGACAAATGATAGTGACCAGAGGCAAATGATAGTGACTAGAGACAAATGATAGTGACTAGAGGCAAATGATAGTGACTAGAGACATATGATAGTGACTGAAGGCAAACGGAACGTTCGAGAAAATAGCTAAAAAAGTAAAAATATTTCGAAATGTTATCCTTGAAAAATGAGTGAATTGTGTCTTTAAGAACTGGCTAATACTAAGGATTGCATTGTATTATACAGATTGTATGTTTTGTACGGAATGAATACTGATTTGTCTCCTCATCTGTGTCTGAAGCAACATATGTAAGGCATGTAAATTACTTTTTCCAAATATAGCTCACCATTTAGTAAGATATATATACCTGTCGGGTTGTGACAATATGCAGGTAATATTATGATAATAAAAATACAAAATCGACTTCTCATATTATCGCAAAACACTTCCGTAACTCCTGACCACTAGTGGTCTAGAATATTTCTTTGCATTTGACTAAGTACTGTTGTATAATGGAGATGTTTGTATAAAGCAATATATCTCAGCATTGAAATACGACTTGGAAAATGTGACTATTTTCCTGAACTGTATTTTAACAAGGGTTAAACATATATGTAATATTGCATAACCACGATAAACAAAATATATAAGTCATTAACTAAGATTTTTTGTCTTATTTAACGAAAATTCTCTTGCAATAACTTAAACAGCAAATTTCTATCAAGTTATTGCTTTTATGATCTAGGAGGTTCATAAAATATTGGAAAAATTAACGCCAGAGGTGTAAAGATGTCTTAATGAAAATTTCTGCAAGACATATTGAGAGAGAGAGAGAGAGAGAGAGAGAGAGAGAGAGAGAGAGGTTGCACATCGTCTTTATTGCAATGAGTAAAAGAAGCTTTAGTCATTCAATTTATTCCCCTTTTGAACTAGTGATGTCATTTCTCTTTTCATCCGTGCTGCCGTGAGTCATTTAACAGCAGGCTATTTGTTATAAGCTGATGACCAGTTTTTCATGCTCTTGAAGAACAGCAAATTAGCGTAGGGGTAAAACTTTTAAAAGCTGAAAAGAATTTAAATTTAAAATCGTCAGCAAAGCACGACTGGAGATTAGATGGAGACAGGACGCACAAAACAAAAATTGTATCGGCATTCGGGTACTTGTCACCGACAAACAAACGAGGATGAATTCTACTGCGTTCCTTCACTATAGACCTAATCGGAATTCGGGAAGTCTATCGACACATTCCTCTGTCGCAGAGGACAACACTTAAATTGCCTGGGCTGTGAAGGCGTTCATTCATGGCGATGAAGAAGGTTTGAGAGATAAACTGCACATGCGCGCCACGTACCAGATGCAAGACGACGTCAGCAGCCAAGGTTCACTGTGAAGTCCATTCTTAAACCGCGTGTTGGTCTACGCTGTTGTAGTCTCTCTCTTTCTCTCGACATGTCGGCAGACCTCCGTAACGGAGTTCTCCTTCTCTTGTAAATAACGAGAGTGATGACGTCAGGTCAGCGATGCATAATGAAGTCATTCATGGAATGAGAACGTGATGTCACTAACAGATCAAATAAAGAGTAACCCAATCCCGTTTTATTTTTCACTCGCCACGTTACTTAACCTGTGCGTTCACCAACAACAACAATAATTTCGTGTTGTGTTGCTGCTGGTCGTCGTAGGGGTTGAAGAGTGTAAGGACGGTCAGTGTGCGTGTGGTCTTCATAGAAGGTGGACGTCGCGCAAGCCGCCTGTTCTGACTGGATTTCCCGTGCCGTCCTCTTTGCGCTTCTGTTCTCAGCAGGTGAGAGAGAGAGAAAATTTCAGG
This sequence comes from Macrobrachium rosenbergii, assembly GCF_040412425.1. NCBI lineage: Eukaryota > Metazoa > Arthropoda > Malacostraca > Decapoda > Palaemonidae > Macrobrachium > Macrobrachium rosenbergii. The sequence continues at coordinate 51,063,783 of NC_089766.1, forward strand.
GGAAAAGGCGAATCTTTCGGGCGATTTCCAAGTGTCATTTTACCTCTCCCGTTCGTCCCCCATCCATGTGTATTCGGAGAGCACACACACACACGTGCTCGCGACGACGTCTCTCGCACACAGGGGCGGCTACCTGTCACTTCGTAAACAAGCGGTTTTGTGAAGGTGATTTCTGAAGAACAGCAGAACCTTTGACTCCAAAGGCATACATGTCTCCTTTAGACTTTTTGTTCGTTCGTTGTGATTAATACAGAGCTTGGCCATTGAATGGCCTGAATTAGTTTTATTTGGTGTTTTGTACGAAGTGTCCGCTTGGTTAACAGCAATGATTACTGAAAGGGGGCGTGGCTTGAATGAGTGGCCTGTGCCCAGTTGTATTTCGTATGTGATTCATCTTCGCCGGTGCAAATTCGTTAGGTAGATTTGACATTTTATATAAATTAAAGAAAATACAAATTTTTCGTACAAAATGTAGACTATTAATAGTGAAATGCTAATTAAGTATTTGTTTGCCTATTGTTTTGAGGTTATTGTTTGACAAGCGGGTTCACATGCACCTATGTTTTCTTGCTCTAAATAGAATTTCATTCATGTAGGTGCTTCATCTCTCTCTCTCTCTCTCTCTCAAATAAATGTAACGAGGAAACTGGAAATTTTGTGATGCAGCTATGTACTTGACGAATGTACCCCTTGTAAGATTACTATAAATACAAAATATATATACATTTATGTGAATGCATTTATAGAAATACATTTATATATATACATTTATATAAATGGGCTCGGAGCCCCATCCCAAAAGACTCGTTAAGAACCGGTAAGGTAACCGTGGCTCTACCTTTGCGGGATAAAGACTGTATATATATATATAATATATATTTATATATATAATAATATATATTTTTATGCATGTATATATGTATATGTATGTATATACATATACATATTCGGAAAATAACGCTTTCGGGATCATAGTGCATGATAAGAATTTTGCATTAATGGCCATTATTAATACCAGATACATAACCCCTTTATAAAAACAAGTAAAAGGTGCCACCTTTCACTGGATAATCCTAGAATTAAAAGAGAATGAGAACTTGGTAGTATGAAATTGGTTGGGTCACTTATGTTAACGTGTAGTATTTGGTAGGCCTACTAATGAAAAAGACGAAAGGTTTGGATGTGGTTTAACACTTATAACCATCCAAATAAAGGAGTTTATAGTTCCTGTAATTGTAACTGACACCTCCATAGATCGTAAAATATATTATATATATATTGTGTGTGTGTAGGCCTATGTTCAACAAGAGAAAACCTGTGATGTAATAAATTCAACCCTTCGCATATATATATATATATATATATATATATATATATATATATATATATATATATATATATATATATATATATATATTTGTGTGTGTGTATTGTGTGTATTTGTGCGTGTGTGTAGGCCTATGTTCAATAAAAAGAAAACCTGAGAGTGATACAATAAATGCAACCCTTCGCCAACAAGAAGTCCACGCAAGAACGTTGGAAGTTTCCGGTTCTGACACCAGTTTCCTCTTACGGCATTGTAAGTTTCTGGTTTCAGACTCGTAATCTTCGCCAGTAAGCCGACCTTACGTGTATACAGATTTGCCAGTACGTAATACAACCCCTCGCTCGCTGCCATTCTTAACCGGACCTGGTTTGTCGACCTTCAGACCGTGAAACCGCAAGTACTTTATATTATAGGGTATAGGATCGTCGCTGCTGCCCTTGTCAAGCCGTTGTCACACGAACGATATCTGTCGGCATCCTGTGATGCCTCGCCGTCAGGTAGGGCGTCGAAAGGTACCGGCGGTGTTGTCAGCCGGAGGGATCTGTTTCAAGGAGTGTTTGTAAAAGCATTTAGGAACGGAGTTAAAGGTCTCCGTTTCATATTTATGTTCGTCGGTTGGAACGTCATATATGTAGAGCTTGTCCTAGATTTGACAGCGATTGGTGCATAGGCCTAGTGTAATCATAACCCTGACGGTTATTATCTTATAACTATGCACACGAGGAAACGTTCGTTCCTAATATGTTAAACGTTATTACTGTACTAGCTGATATGAATCATGGTAACATTCTATTGATTTAATGATCGTTGCAATTAGGTTACAAAATCTGTCTTCCAGTTTGTTCAAATCCAAAAAAAGGTGTCGATATTTGGCTGCAAGAAGACGAACTTGTGCCACCATATTGTTGTGACCAGTATCTTCAACATTTGGTAAACTTTCGGCGAGATGCAGAAACGTGTCGGAAAATGTAGCTGTAAACGCGCCTGACGAACGTCTTGCAAAAGGCAGCCACGGCCGAAGAATCCCTGCCATTGGCCGTGACGTCACGGAACCTCCAGGGTGACTGTGCATTCCAGAATGTTGGCTGCCTGTGGCGTTGCCGCTTGCAATTTCCCGTTGTTGCCACTTGCAATTACACGTTTTAGATTGAGTGTGGTTTAATAGCACGGCTTTAGGTCGTCCACAATTCATGGGTTTTTCATTTCTCGCTTCTTTATCACTGAAGAAATGATCATACATTATGTAGAATTGCTTGCTTCTCCCAGGTTAAGTCATGCGCAAATCATAAGGGATTTGCCATACACCAGTTTTTCTGACGACTTGTGATACATGAAATTCTTTCAGGATTTTATCAGTGTAGATGAACTGAGAAAACCGGTTGTCCCGACACAGATATAATATATATATATATATAGATATATAAATAGATAGGTAAATAGATAGATAGATAGAAGGATAGATAGATAGATAGGTATAATCGTCATCAGTTTCCCTAAAGTACAGTATTCCACCTTACACAAAACTGAACACTGTCACATTCATAAATTAATTTGTATGTATGTAAGTATTTTTGAATGAATGTGCATATATATATATATATATATATATATATATATATATATATATATATATATATATATATATTCATTCAAAAATACATACGTACAAATTTATGAATGTGACAGTAATATATATATATAACAAATATTCTTTGGAAGCTGGAATTTCTAGTTAGTGGCCCCTGTGGTGGGCTTGTTCGTCATGAATAGGGTTCATCTTCTTAATATTAATCTATACTAATAAAGTCCGAGTGGATCTTTCTTGTTTGTCCGGCCCGGATGGGGGCGGGGTAGGTAGGGGATCGGGAGGGCATAGGGGAGACATGACACATCCACCGTCCTCCTGCAAACCTGTTTGTCCGTCCCTGGTGGGCCGGGGTAGGTAGGGGATCAGGAGGGTCGGAGAGACATGACTGGCCGCGTCGGATTCCAGCGCAGCGTAGCGCGTGCCATCAAGCTCGTAATAATAATAATAATAATAATAATAATAATAATAATAATAATAATAATAATAATAGCGAAAGTGTGATCACGTTTTACTACAGTGTGGACGCAGCCTAAGGAGATTGCAGAATACAGCAATGAATGCCCCGATGGAGATTCTTTACTAGTGAAAAACACGTTATTATTCTGACGAATATTACGTCATTCATAAGAAAAACCCAAACCACATTTTTAGACAACCCCCCCCCCCTCTCTCTCTCTCTCTCTCTCTCTCTCTAGAATGTTTGTGTTGGACAGGAATTTTACGGAGTAAGGGAATTTTTTTTTTTGCAGACTCTCTCTCTCTCTCTCTCTCTCTCTCTCTCTCTCTCTCTCTCTCTCTCTCTCTCTCTCTCTCTCTCTCTCATGTTTGTGCTGGACAAAAATTTTAAGGATTAAGGGAATAATATTTGTGCAGACTCTCTCTCTCTCTCTCTCTCTCTCTCTCTCTCTCCCTCATGTTTGTCCTGGACAAAAATGTTAAGGATTAACGGAATAATATTCGTGCAGACACTCTCTCTCTCTCTCTCTCTCTCTCTCTCTCTCTCTCTCTCTCTCTCTCTCTCTCTCTCTCTCCCCTCCAGCATGTTTGTGTTTGACAAAGATTTTACGGATTAAAGGGATAACATTTGTGTATATACTTTGAGATGACTTATGGCTTTGCGAGAGACCAAATACGACGCCGAAACCTCGTATGCCATTCGTATCCCCGAGGCGAAGGAAAGCATAAATAACAGCGAGGGCTGTCGTAACAGGTAGCCGACTTCTAAGCTCCCTCCCTCCCTCCTTCCCTCCCACGGCAACAGGTTTTGGGATTTGTTCGAAGACTCGCGCTGCTCTACACGGGCAAAGTTAGGTTGCTTTGCATACTGCATACACACACCACACTTAATATATATATATATATATATTTATATATATATATATATATATATATATATATATATATATATATATATATATATATATATATATATATATATATATATACATTATATATACATACGCACTAAAATAAACAGAAAATATAATAGAACTTTATTGTTGTATATGGACAAATTTAGAGCGCTTTGCTTACACACACACACACACACACACGCGCGCGCACACAAAAGCACTTAAATATATACACACAAAAAAGCAGAAAATTTAACAAGATAAGTTTGGTATTGTACATGGACCAAGTTAGAGCGCTTTGCACACACACACACACACACATTTATGCATGTACATTAAAAATAGCAGAAAATAAAACAATAGAAGTTTGGTATTGTACGCGGACAATGTTGTGGCGCTTTGCATACACACACACACACACACATACTGTATATATATATATATATATATATATATATATATATATATATATATATATGTATATATATATATATATATATATATATATATATATATATATGTATGTATATATATATATACTGAAAAGGAGAAAATGTAGCACTATTTAGAAGTATGATATAATCACAACGTTAAGCCGTGCGTTTAAAAATAAAGGACGGACAATACTGTCTTACCACAGACTAACGTAAAATGTAAAATAACCGAAGTTCCCGTAGGGGGGTTGGTGCCGTCAGTGCACCTCAAGTGGTGCTCTGTAGACATCACTTAAGATATTTGCAGCGTCCATTCGACCCCTAGCTGCAACCTCTTTCATTCTTTTTACTGTACCTCCGTTCTTATTCTCTTCCTTCCATCCAACTTTCTACCCTCTCCTAATAATTATTTCAAAGTGCAACTGCGAGGTTTTCTTCCTGTTACACCCTTGAGACCTTTCTATGGTCGGTTTCCCTCTCAGCACTGAATGACCACATAGGTCCCAGCGCTTGGCCTTTGGCCAAAATTCTATAATCCTTACATACTTAACCTCAACTATATACGTTATAGTGAAATGTAATAATCTTACAAATATTATAGTGAAATATATCTTGATTAAAATTGCAAAAAAATCTTCGTAGGTTGTTGAGCCTCTGGGGAAACCAGCTTTTGTCAGAAGAAGCCCGTGTTCCGGGAAAGAAAGCCCTCGTGGATACAGTCTTCATAAGCGTCCTTCCCCCGTGCAAGGTGAACAGCGTTTTTGCCGGGATTACTCTGGAAATTGCCCGTGTGCAACTTTCATTGCAGCCTTTGCGAGGAATAACATCCGGTGAATTTTTTCCTAATTAACCCCCTCTGTTGTTTTTATGTGTTTTTTTTTCTCTCTTGATTCGATGTATAACTCGTTTGCCCCAGAAGGGGGTAGTGCTGTCAGTGCACCTCACGCGGTGCACTGTAGGCATTACTTAAGGTTCTTTGCAGCGTCCCTTCGACCTGCTAGCTGCAACCCCTTTCATTCCGTTTACTCTACGTCCGTTCATATTTTCTTTCTTCCATCTTTCTTTCCTCAACCCTCTCATACAATTGTTTCATAGTGCAACTGCGAGGTTTTCCTCCTGTTAACCTTTCAAACCTTTCTACTGTCAGTTTCCGTTTTAGCGATGAATGACCTCATAGGTCCCAGTGCTTGCCCTTTGGCCTAAATTCTATATTCTGTTCTGTTCTAAAACTCATTTGGGAATCTTTTTATTTTTGTTTGTTGCAGTGATCGTTTTTAAATAATATTTTAAAGTTTGTTTGTTTGTTTTTATTCATAAGCCAGCGTTATAGAGTATTTAAGGCAAGAGAGTCGTTTAATTTGTAAATAAAAGAAGGACCCCATAACAGGTGTGTTTGAAAATGAAATTTATTTTTTAAAGGTTGATTATCATATGTAACTGTCATAGACTTCTTTTTTTTTTTTAAGGGCTCATCGTTTCTGTCAAGATTAGGTGAATGTAAAATTATCTCTGGAGTTACACCTTTGCCGTGATAGACTACCTCAGGATTTGCGCATTTGCCGTGATAGACTATCTCAGGAATTACACATTTGCCTAATAGACTATCTCAGGAATTACACATTTGCCCTAATAGACTATCTCAGGAATTACACATTTGCCGTAATAGACTATTTCAGGATATACACATTTACCGTAATAGACTATCTCAAGAATTACACATTTGGCCTAATAGACTATCTCAGGATTTACACATTTGCCGTAATAGACTATCTCAGGATTTACACATTTGCCATAATAGAATATCTCTGGAATTTCAAAGTTTGCCGTAATAGATTATCTCAGGATATACACATTATCTCAAGATATACACATTTACCATAATAGACTATCTTTGGAATTATACATTTGCTGTAATAGACTATCTCAGGAATTACACATTTGCCTTAATAGTTTATATATCTCTGGAATTAGACATTTGCTGTAATAGACTATTTCAAGAATTAGACATTTGCCGTAATAGACTATCTCAGGAATTACACATTTACCTTAATAGACTATCTCAGGATATACACCTTTGTCGTAATAGACTATCTCAGGATTTACACATTTGCCGTGATAGACTATCTCAGGAATTACACATTTGCCCTAATAGACTATCTCAGAAATTACACATTTGCCCTAATAGACTATCTCAGGAATTACACATTTGCCCTAATAGACTATCTCAGGAATTACACATTTTCCGTAATAGACTATCTCAGGAATTACACATTTGCTGTAATAGACTATCTCAGGAATTACACATTTGCTGTAATAGACTATCTCAGGAATTACACATTTGTTATAATATAATATCTCAGGAATTACACATTTGCCTTAATAGACTATCTCAGGAATTACACATTTGCTGTAATAGACTATCTCAGGATTTACACATTTGCTGTAATAGACCATCTCAGGATATAAACATTTGCCATAATAGAATATCTGGAATTACAAAGTTTGCCATAATAGATTATCTCAGGATATACACATTTGCCGTAATAGACTATCTCAAGAATTACACATTTGCCCTAATAGACTATCTCAGGATTTACACATTTGCCCTAATAGACTATCTCAGGATTTACACATTTGTCATAATAGACTATCTCAGGATATACACATTTGCTGTAATAGAATATCTCTGGAATTACAAAGTTTGCTGTAATAGATTATCTCAGGATATACACATTATCTCAAGATATACACATTTTCCATAGTAGACTATCTCCGGAATTATACATTTGCCGAATAGACTATCTCAGGAATTACACATTTGCCTTAATAGACTATATATATCTGGAATTAGACATTTGCTGTAATAGACTATTTTAAGAATTACACATTTGCCATAATAGACCATCTCAGGAATTACACATTTACCTTAATAGACTATCTCAGGATGTACACCTTTGCCGTAATAGACTACCTCAGGATTTACACATTTGCTGTGATAGACTATCTCAGAAATTACACATTTGCCCTAATAGACTATCTCAGGAATTACACATTTGCCCTAAATAGACTCTCGGCAATTACACATTTGCCATAATAGACTATCTCAGGATATACACATTTGCCATAATAGACTATCTCAAGAATTACACATTTGCCCTAGTAGACTATCTCAGGATTTACACATTTGCCGTAATAGACTATCTCAGGATATACATACTTACCGTTATAGAATATCTCTGGAATTACAAAGTTTGCCGTAATAGATTATCTCAGGATATACACATTATCTCAAGATATACACATTTGCCATAATAGACTATCTCCGGAATTATACATTTGCTGTAATAGACTATCTCAGGAATTACACATTTGCCTTAATAGACTATATATCTCTGGAATTAGACATTTGCCGTAATAGACTATTTCAAGAATTAGACATTTGCCGTAATAGACTTTCTCAGGAATTATACATTTACCTTAATAGACTATCTCAGGAATTACACATTTGCCGTAATAGACTATCTCAGGATATACACATTTGCCGTAATAGACTATCTCAGGAATTACACATTTGCCATAATGGACTATTCTCAGGAATTACACATTTGCCATAATAGACTATCTCGGCAATTACACATTTGCTGTAATAGACTATCGCAGGGTTTACACATTTGCTGTAATAGACCATCTCAGGATATACACATTTGCCATAATAGAATATCTGGATTTACAAAGTTTGACGTAATAGATTATCTCAGGATATACACATTTGCCATAATAGACTATCTCTGGAATTAGACATTTGCCATAATAGACTATCTCAGGAATTACACATTTACCTTAATAGACTATCTCAGGAATTACACATTTGCTGTAATAGACTATCTCAGGATATACACATTTGCCATAATAGACTATCTCAGGAATTACACCTTTGACATAATATAATATCTCGGGAATTACACATTTGCCTTAATAGACTATCTCAGGAATTACACATTTGCTGTAATAGACTATCTCAGGATTTACACATTTGCTGTAATAGACCATCTCAGGATATACACATTTGCCGTAATAGAATATCTGGAATTACAAAGTTTGCCATAATAGATTATATCAGGATATACACATTTGCTGTAATAGACTATCTCAGGAATTACACATTTGCCATAATAGACTATCTCAGGATATACACATTTGCCATAATAGACTATCTCAGGAATTAGACATTTGCCATAATAGACTGTCTCAGGAATTAGACATTTGCCATAATAGACTATCTCAGGAATTACACATTTGCCATAATAGACTATCTCAGGATTTACACATTTGCTGTAATAGACTATCTCAGGATATACACATTTGCCGTAATAGAATATCTGGAATTACAAAGTTTGCCGTAATAGGTTATCTCAGGACATACACATTTGCCATAATAGACTATCTCAGGAATTACACATTTGCTGTAATAGACTATCTCAGGAATTACACATTTGCCATAATAGACTATCTCAGGAATTACACGTTTGCGTTAATAGACTATATATCTCTGGAATTAGACATTTGCCGTAATAGACTATCTCAGAAATTGTACATTTGCTTCAGAATACCTGTTCTATTTTCTGTAGTTATGCATTTGTTCTCTCATTTGGTATTTACAGTACTTGAGAAGGGGATTTGATTTTTGTCTCCAAGATTTTCTTTTTTTTTTTTACCAAGTGTCAAATCGGTGACATTAACGGTTAGTGTCATACCCAATGCCAAACAGTCCATTCGTAATATTTGCCAGCTCAGTCTTGGATAAATTGATGTATAAACTGCAGCAGGACTACTCGCATTGAATGTAGAATTTAGGCCAAAGCCCAAGCACTGGGACCAACGAGGTCATGCAGCGCTGAAACGGAAATTAACATAAAATGGTCTGAAAGGTGTAGCAGGAGGAAAACCTCGCAGTTGCACTATGAATCAGTTGTTAGGGGAGGGTGGAAAGGAAGATGGAAGAGAGAATATGAAAGGAGGCACAGTAAAAGGAACAAAAGGGGTTGCAGCTAGGGTCCGAAGGCACGCTGCAAAGAACCTTAAATAATGCCTACAGAGGTGCACTGACGGCCCTAGCCCCCTACGGGTAGCTAGTAAAACAAGCTATGATATTGCAATAAGTTCCTAGCATCTTTGTTATAATTGTTCATCATCCGATAATCTTCCTTTTATCATTGCAGATAACAGTAAATATATTGAAGGCTGCTTCATAAATGATTTTAAAAGAGCCCCTATTTGCACTCCCCAAGCCTACCTAACAGCACCTCATTTCAAACTGTATACCCTTTGTATCGGCCTTGGGGATACCTTAGCACCCTTCGCCTTGACGAAGCGCAGTGGGGGAGGGAGGGAGGGAGATGAATGGAAGGAGGTCTTTGTACTGCGAATTGGCAGCTTCTTAACCTCCGTAGCCCGGTGATTGATGTCTCTCGTGTCCAATGATAGTAATGACGAAGCTCTGTGGCCACTTTTCTCGTCCATGATCGTCGAAGATTTGTGTTCGCTCTGAGGTAATAGATTTCTGACCTTAGGACATCTCTCTCTCTCTCTCTCTCTCTCTCTCTCTCTCTCTCTCTCTCTCTCTCTCTATTAGAGAAGATGGAAACAAGGAAAATGGCGCAGTAACTTTGTATAGATGGGGGAAGAAGGAAGACGTCCGTTCGTGTGGATGAATGGGAAAATATGTAATAATGGAATATAGTAAGAAAGAGGCGTCATTGAATAGGTAAAAGCAAGAACTTCAGCAAAGTGCATAAACAATATTTAGAAGAAAACAGAAGTGTCTGTGGAAGCCAGAATAGGAATGTTTTTAGGGAATTGTTGAGTAGCTCTCATGTATGAAAGTGAAGTGTATATGCTGAATGCAAATTAAACAAGTAAAAAATGCGCCGCAGTCGAGTTTTCTGTACAGTGGCTACGGCGTATAATTAAGGCCACCGAAAATAGATTTATCTTTCGGTGGTCTCGGTATAATGCTGTGTGAACCGCTGCTTAAGAAACTTTAACCACGAGCCGGTGGTGGCCTATCCTATATCGTTGCCAGAAGCACGGTTATGGCTAACTTTAACCTTAAATAAAATTCAAACTACTAAGGAAGCTTGAGGGCTGCAATTTGGTATGTTTGATGCTTGGAGGGTGGATGATCAACATAATTTGCAGCCCCCTAGCCTCAGTAGTTTTTAAGATCTGCGGGCGGACAGAAAAAGTGCGGACGGACAGACAAAGCTGGCACAATAGTTTTCTTTTACAGAAAACTAATAAAGGTTATAAAAGA
>NC_089766.1:51077296-51169796 GCF_040412425.1 Macrobrachium rosenbergii
CCGTTTTCATACATTTTTAGAAAGGGACTTTTCATTTTTACCCCTGCCTCTGGAGTTGGAATTTATGTTGCTTGCTCTGGTGGTCTGTCTGTTACGTAGCAGGATTGCTTGTGAAATATGTCTTGATTTTCACGACAAAATTGTATTTTGTGAGATGTGTATCTCGGTGAGAAGCCTCCGTAGGGGGTTAGTGCCATCAGTGCACCTCACGATGTGTACTAAGTATACCTTAGTTTTACCAGACCACTGAGGAGCTGATTAACAGCTCTCTAGAGAGGGCTGGCCTGAAGGATTAGACTTATTTTACGTGGCTAAGAACCAACTGGTTACTTAGCAACGGGACCTACAGCTTATTGTGGAATCCGAACCATTATAGCGAGAAATGAATTTCTATCACCAGAAATAAATTCCTCTAACTCTTCATCAGCCGGCCGGGAATTGAACTACGGCCCATCGAGTGACAGTCCGCAGCTCTACCGACTCACCCAACGAAGAGCTACGCTGTGTACTGTAGGCATTACTTAGGGATCTTTGCAACGTCCCTTCGGCCCCTAGCTGCAACCCCTTTCTTTACTATTACTCTGCCTCCGTTCATATTCTCTTTCATCCATCTTGTAATCCACCCTCTTCTAACAGTTATTTCATTGTACAGCTGCGAGGCTTCTCTCCTTCTACACTTTTGCGACATCTTACTCTCAATTTTCCATTCAGCGCTGAATGATCTCATAGGTCCCAGCGCTTGGCCTTCCGGCCTAAATTGTATGGTCTGTCAACCTAAGTGAGGAGAGAGGACCTTTCCGAGGCGTGGGGTGGAGGGGGTTGAGTGTTGCTCAGCTATCACGGAGGTTTGCGGTCTTTGAACGTTCTTGCTCGGAAGTTTTTGGTAATGAAAATGTGTCATTATTTTTGTGGTTTTAATCTTTTGTCATATAATATCTTAAATTTTTAGTTTTCTGTAAAAGATAACTATTGAGATGGCTTTGTCTGTCCGTCGTAATTTTACTGTCCACTTCAGATCTTAAAAACTGCTGAGGCTAGAGGGCTGCAAATTGGTATGTTGATCATACACCCTCCAATCATCAAACGTACCAAATTGCAGCCCTCTACCCTGAGTAGTTTTTATTTTATTTAAGGTTAAAGTTAGCCATGATCGTGCGGCTGGCACAGCTATAGGTGCCAACAACACAGACCATCACCGGGCCGTGGCTGAAAGTTTCATGGGCCGCGGCTGAGAGTTTCATACAGGATTTTATACCGTACAAAAAACTCGATTGCGCAGAAGAAACTTCGACGCATATTTTACTTGTTTTTTAAACACCTGGCATGGGCTAGAATTTTAGAATTTGGGGGAAACAGGTTCATGTTCTTCGTGGTAATATGTTCAACTAAGGTTTCAAATGATTCTCTCGTGGTTATGTGGCCTAATAGTGCAGCAGATTGCTGTAAAAATCGTTCAGATAGTGAAACAAGCATGAAATTTGGCACAAACATTCCTAAGACTACGCTCTCTTAGAAAAGGGCGCTGGCCACCTGAAAATCCAAGATGGCGGCTATTTTTCAAAATGGCCGCCATCTATGTTAGATTCACTGGTTTGGGAGCATCTATTGGATGGAATATGCCAGTTTTTTTGTTAAACCTCGACTTTTAGGTTATAAAAATGTTCCATACCACATTTTATTGAAAACCCTTACTAAATGAATTGTAACCAAGATGGCGTACAAAATGGTTGCCATAAAAGTTTTTTTTTCTATCCACAGCTAGCGAACACATAGAGACCAACTGTTTTTATTTAATGGTATATTCATGTGATCAGACAGTTTAACTAATATGCTATTTTCAACTGAAATAGTAATGGTATGGTCACATACAACATTGTGTCTAAGACTGTAACCATAAAAAGAAAAGAAGAGAAATACGGACTAAACGCAACCAATCTATGTATAGGTCTCTCAACCTACACCTTTGAAAAATTCGAGGATAAGAAGGTAGGCATAGCATGACACGTTGGATGCTCAAGCTAGATTATCTACTGAAGAGAGGGCAATATTTATCTAGACTTCACATTTGCAAGTGCACAGAGCTGTGCAGGAAGACCCAGCTTGTAGCACTTGCACCTTTCCCGACAGCCTGCTTTGCATCCACATTTGGTAAGCTGTTGGCAACTCTTGGCTAGGGGCGAGTTGGTTGTCCAGAGGACTTGCCATGCTTCACCAGACTTTTGCCATCCCCACTCAGCAGGGTTCTCTGGCTGTGGCTGACACTGGTGGCCTGCCCCCACACACAACCAGCCTGGTACGCAGCACGCTTGGTGTGTTGGAGGAGAGCTCCTGGTTGGTGGAATGGCCTCCCATATGCCCTTTGTTTTCTGGCAAACATATCAAGTCTAGCCTCATCCACAGTGCCAGCAGTGCTGGATCTTTCATACATAAGTATGACAAACCTCTCCAGGACCTTCAGGTCACTCTCTTCCACTCTGAGAGGGTAGTGACTCAGTTTGGAGAACACAGTGGAGGCCTCTGGAAAGATGTTCCATGTCTGCCAGGCGGTCTTCTTGCCCTTGCTCCCGGAAGGCTGACACTGTATCACAGCCTGTGAGCATGGAAGAGCATGCCATTCACCTTCTCCTGGCCCAGAGAGTTGCACAGGTCATGCACAGCAATCAATGCAGGCTCTGGCCTTGGCCAAATGCCACCCATAGCTTCTCTAGCCCTAGATTATGGAGAGTGGAGAAAGCACTGACTGCAACGACAAGAACATCTGTGTCATTTGCTTTAACCGTGATGGTCTTGGCTCCATGTTCTGTGGCATATTTGGCATGGAGAAAGATGCGGTGTCAGCTTCCTCATGAGAGCACTTTTCCAGTCCCTGAAGACTAGCCTCATGAGTGCTGAGGACAGCAGACCCTTTCGTGGCAATGACAACATTTGTGGCAGACATCTGGGCAACTTTGTCTGCCAGGAACTGGAACAACTCTGTCTTGTTGGCATCGTGTCTTAGGAAATTGCGCCAGTTGGATGGAATTGTGTTCTTGTCTGTCACCTTGCGCCTTCCTCCTTGACCACGTTGGAGCCTGGTCTCAGCTTTGAGGCTGGATGTATTGTATACATCAAATACAAGATGTGATGATGTGTACTTGCTGCTATAGGATTGTATCACAGGCAAGAAGTCGCAAAGTGCATAGCCCTCAAAGGTCTTTCCTTTCTTTGGTGGCAAGGCATGGACCAAAGCTGATCCATCTACAATGAGGACATCAGTCTTTGGTTCTTTGTCTTCTAGTGTAACATGACTCTCCAGGACCGAGGTCAGCTGAGACTTCTGACATGTGTACAGCCTACCACCCTCACTAAGGGAAGCTGGGAATGTTTTGATTCTCGTGCTGGAAGAATTCCTGCAGATCACATTCACGGCTCTGACAGGATATAAATAGCTTTGAGAAAAGCTGGCAATCCTCCTTCAGAAGTTTCTGCTTTGACTGTTCTACAGGAGCAGCTTCTTGCCTGAAGAAGTCAGTTCTGTTCTTCTTTATCGGCTCATAGAAGGAGACTGCATTGTTTGCCAAAGAGTCTGAAAACTTCTGAAATTTAGTGCGGCCTCTGTCAAGGTGTGTCTGTAGAAGTTCTGCTGAGCTGGGGTGGGCAATGTCTTTGTTGTCAATGGAATACAGATCCTGGCTGATGTAGCATTTCAACAGGTTTCTCTTCCTGGTTTTGGCATAGACTGAGAGTCCCATGTAGACTGGGAATGGTGTTTCTCTGTCTTTGGAGTGTCTATGAGTTGTTGCTCCCTCTTTGTATCGGGAGTAGCAGTTGAACTGCATGAGCTGTGCAATGGCCTGGTCTGACTTTGATGCTCCAAATCGTAACTGTGACTTGATGTCAGCCCCATGCTCAACCATCCCTACAAACTGGAGCAGGAGAGGAGGCACAGAATTTCGTACACAAGCCTCAGAAAATGTGCCATCAAACCGTGACTGATGATCAAGTATAGACTTTCTGAGAATATTTGCTGCTTTAGCAATGATAACTGCCTCTGAAAGATCAGATGATTGAGCAAGTGCTTTTCCCACATCCTTTTGAAATGCAAGTAATACATCTCTGCCAGATTTATGAGCCTCAAGTTCTGGAATTTCTGCCAGAAGTTTGTCTTTGAGTCTCGTGGAATTTACACTTGGTGACTCTACACCTAATTGTTCCAGACGTTGTTGGTAGAGGTGGCAAATATCTGCCAGCCAAATGTGACTGGATCATCTGAACAAAGGTTGTTTTCAACAATGTATGTCATCAGTTCTGACAGAACTAGTGGATACACATCTGATTCTGACTCAGTGCTACCTTGGTCTTTCTCAAGGCTCCTCAGGTAGGACCTTTTTCTGTGTAGAGGGCACAAAGACAGGCATGGTGATACTTAAACTCCTGTGCAATGACATCCCCACCAGTCAACTTAGCAAGGAGCTTGCCATCACTAAGTATCTCTGCACATTCACGCAATTTCAAGTCAAGGCCCTTAGTACTAGCCTGTCTGAGATCAGATGCAGGTGCCACTTTCTCACAGAAAATGCAAACTTCATTGTCATGACTGGTTGTATGCAGTTTTGCGACTAGTCTCAGTGTTGCTGGTCTGGTCATTGGATTGTCGCTTTCTTGCACGGTCCAGTTTAGTGTTGTTAAACAACAAGCGACAGTTCACATGGTATTTTGCTGCATTTTTTCCTGAGAGTGGCCTCTATGCCATCACCTTCATCCAGCCTTGCTGGATCCATTATCAGTGGCATTTCATTAATTTCACTGAACATGGGAATGTTCCTTGCCAGCATTGTGTACCCATCATGGTCTAGGTCTCTAGGACATGATGACTTGGAGGTGATGTCAAGTGCTCACCTCTTTTGTCCTTCTGACAAAGACAACACAAACTCCAGTTTGTTTTTCTACTGCTCAATATTGGATTGGCATCACATTCTGCCATGATTTCACTTTTGATTAAGGCCGAGGGGTTATCCTTTTACCACCTTAAACAAAGCACACATTCCTGTATGGGATTCAACTAGGTTCGGTCTCCTACACTAGCCCGATCATTCATCCAGTGCCATTTAAGTCCCGTGTGATCTGTACACCATCCGGGTAAGTACATGAACCATCATGTACAGCCCCATACCCTTGGCTCGGCTCTCCCGCGCTGGCACATCCTGTCTATTCAGGTGCGGCTATCTAACTATAGCTGGTCTGGGGCTGTTAGAAAGCATTTGGGACACTAAACTAAACTATACTACAACTACTAGTCTAAGACTACAGGATTAGTAAAGCTGGATTAGCTGGCACTGAACCCCATGCTGAGTTACACAGCAGTGATGTCACCAGTGTGCCCTGGTTGTGTGCAGACATACACTCTTTTACATTTATTAATTTTCCTTCAAAATTGATGAGTTATTCGAAAGAGATGGCCTCATTAGGATCTAAAACCACAGAAACCAAGATCCATGCTTAAAACGATAATTGTTGAACGGGCATTATTTCTCATTATAATTATTGTTTCTACCTTTTCTTGGCAGCCATATAGCCCCCATATTTAAAGGTAAACTGTGCTGGGAAGCTACAGAAACATAATATTCACAAGAAATAGTATGGAAGAGCTTTACCATATTGCTAGAAGCAAATACATGCCATTCTAGTGAAAAATTAGCCAAAATCTGTCGATACTGGCCGCCATCTTGGAATTTGGCCGCCATATTAAATTTTTGCGTGGCCAGCGCCCTTTTCTGATAGAGGGAACTTTAAAGAGCACTTGTGCAAAATTTCATGCTTGTTTCACTATCTGAACGATTCTTATGAAATATGCAATTATCTGCTGCACTATAATGTTTAAAGGCTTGTTTTGGATTCGAATCCACTGTAGCCACTAAGTCCATAGTGACTCAGTATGTAATATATATACATTTATACATACATATATATATATATATATATATATATATATATATATATATATATATATATATATATATATATATATATATATATAAACTCACAAAGTTACGTAAGAAATAAATCTTGTGAAAGCGAATCTCATAATCATCTTGAGGGCACGCACAACCACACGTTCACGTATACAGAAGGGCGGTAAACTTCGACGTACAGACAGATTTGCATAATCTTCTGTTCCAAAGAAATCGTCGTTACAAGCCAATTCCTCCTCCTCCTCCTCCTTCCATTCAGCGTTGGATGTGAAATCGACTATTACATGATGCTGAAGCCGTGATCAGTTGTGTGCGATCTTTCATTTAAAGGATTAAGTTGCAGTCTCCGTGCGTATTATCTTGCTTGGATGTTTGCTCTCTCTCTCTCTCTCTCTCTCTCTCTCTCTCTCTCTCTCTCTCTAGAGCGGTAGAGTTGTGAGGACAAGACTGTAACATAGGGAAGATAGTAATTCTCTTTCTCTCTCTCTCTCTCTCTAGAGTTGTGAGGACAAGACTGTAACATAGTGAGGACAAGACAGGAAAGTTCTCTTTCTCTCTCTCTCTCTCTCTCTCTCTCTCTCTCTCTCTAGAGTTGTGAGGACAAGACAGGAACACAGTGAGGATAGTAATTCTCTCTCTCTCTCTCTCTCTCTAGAGTTGTGAGGACAAGACAGGAACACAGTGAGGATATTAATTCTCTCTCTCTCTCTCTAGAGTTGTGAGGACAAGACATGAACACAGTGAGGTTAGTAATTCTCTCTCTCTCTCTCTCTCTCTCTCTCTCTCTCTCTCTCTCTCTCTCTCTAGAGTTGTGAGGACAAGACAGGAACACAGTGAGGATAGTAATCTCTCTCTCTCTCTCTCTCTCTCTCTCTCTCTCTCTCTCTCTCTCTCTCTCTAGAGTTGTGAGGACAAGACAGGAACACAGTGAGGATAGTATTCTCTCTCTCTCTCTCTCTCTCTCTCTCTCTCTCTCTCTCTAGAGTTGTGAGGACAAGACAGGAACACAGTGAGGATAGTAATCTCTCTCTCTCTCTCTCTCTCTCTAGAGTTGTGAGGACAAGACAGGACCAGTAACACAGTGAGGATAGTCTCTCTCTCTCTCTCTCTCTCTCTCTCTCTCTCTCTCTCTTTCTCTCTCTCTCTCTCTAATTCTCTCTCTCTCGTTAGAGTTGTGAGGACAAGACAGGAACACAGTGAGGATAGTAATTCTCTCTCTCTCTCTCTCTCTCTCTCTCTCTCTCTCTCTAGAGTTGTGAGGACAAGACAGGAACACAGTGAGGATAGTAATTCTCTCTCTCTCTCTCTCTCTCTCTCTCTCTCTCTCTGAGGACTCTCTCTCTCTCTCTCTCTCTCTCTCTCTAGAGTTGTGAGGACAAGACAGGAACACAGTGAGGATAGTAATTCTCTCTCTCTCTCTCTCTCTCTCTCTCTCTCTCTCTCTCTAGAGTTGTGAGGACAAGACAGGAACACAGTGAGGATAGTAATTCTCTCTCTCTCTCTCTAGAGTTGTGAGGACAAGACAGGAACACAGTGAGGATAGTAATTATCTCTCTTTAAAGTTGTGAGGACAAGACTGTAACATAGTGAGGACAGTAATTCCCTCTCTCTCTCTCTCTCTCTCTCTCTCTCTCTCTCTCTCATACAAGATTCTCTCTCTTTCTCTCTAGAGTTGTGAGGACAAGACAGTGACACAGTGAGGACTAATTTTCTCTTTCTTTCTCTCTCGTTAGAGTTGTGAGGACAAGACAGTAACACAGTGAGGACAGTAATTCTCTCTCTCTCTCTCAGAGTTGTGAGGACAAGACATTAACACTGAGGATAGTAATTCACAGCCTCTCTCTCTCTCTCGTTAGAGTTGTGAGGACTAGACTGTGACAGAGGCTGAGGATAGTAATTCTCTCTCTCTCTCTCTCTAGAGTTGTGAGGACAAGACAGTAACACAGTGAGGATAGTAATTCACAGCCTCTTGTGATGTGAACAGATAAATCCCGCCTTTTGTACAGTGTGCCGTACGTAATTAAAGCAGCCAGTTCAAGCGAACTGCGTAGTGCAAAGTTAAAACTTATGATTCAAGTAAAGCTCAAAGAATTGGTGGTTTACTTGGAACGTGTCCTGTGTAGTCTTTTTTAGTTTTCTGTAAAAGAAAACTATTGAGACGGCTTTGTCTGTCCGTCCGCACTTGATTCTAGCCTCAGTTAGTTTTATTTTATATAAGGTTAAAGTTAGCCATAATCGTGCTTTTGGCAACGATATAGGACAGGCCACCACCGGGCCGTTGTTAAAGTTTCATGGGCCGCTGCTCATACAGCATTATACCGTGACTGCCGAAAGAATAAATCAGTGGCCTAGATTATACGCTGTTCCTTTTCATGAACACTTTCTATTTGCAGATAGGTCTAGCAACTAGCCGTTTATAACTTTCTTTAAGCCTGTTTGAATATCTCGGCACAGTTTTGTAAGTGGTTGGCGTTTTACAAGATATAATATTTCCACCCCTTAGATTTAGGCACGCTCGCACACTCCATTCATGCTGATATACATACATGTAACGTCGGTCATCCCGTTTTCTTCATAGCTGAACGTTGACGTATGTCGTTGACTCGTTGTGTCCACTTTAAAAGGATACCAGTGAGATGGGTAGGACTAACTGCGTCATGGCTCCTTCCTAACACGTATTGGATCAAGGTAAAGAGAACTCACTTTACCTTGTATTGAATATGTTATTTTGGGGGGCCCTTGAACCAAGTGCAAAGGAGAAAGGAAATGCGAAGCTACAGAGGAATGTCGAAAGAGAAGTTGATTCTATATGAGGCGATATTCAGAATTACGTAAGAATGCCGCCTGGTGGCTTTTCAGTCGAATCCTGTCAATATAGCCGCGTATCCTACATAATTCCAGAGAAGTGTTGTCGAAATAAATCCGTGTAGAGTTGACAGTTATTGGAATATTTGTTTGTTATAACAGGGAAGACAGCAAAATATAATAGTAATAATACGTATCATACTAATTGTAAAACAATGAAAACGGATTTGTAATCGACTTGTGGTAACACAGAAGTGCTCTTCGAAGTTTAAGGTGCTAAAATGGAATGCCGCGTGTTGCCTTATGCTATTTACTGCTGTACACTATACTAAGTCATTCTTCGTTTGATTATTATGGTCATCATGCTATTCTCAGTGAGAAGGTTCCTAGCATTGCATGTAGAAATTGTGTCACTTATAATAAGAAAATCGGTGGGTTAGGCCAATTGTGGTTAGGCGGGGGATGGCAGGCTAGTGGAGCCGTCACCTCCATAGTCGTTTAAACTTTCGGCGGGAGAATATGCGAGGTCTCGTTCTTTTCAAAACTCAGAATATGTGGAGACATATGTCGACTAAACGTTCATTGCAGCGTGCCTTCGGCCCATAGCTGCAACCCGTTTCGTTCCTTTTGCTATACTTCCTTTCATATTCTCTTTCTTCCATCTTACTTTCCACCCTCTCCTGACAATTGATTCGTAGTGCAACTGCGAGGTTTTCCTCCTGTTACACCTCTCAAACCTTTTACTGTCAATTTCCGCTTCAGCGCTGGATGGCCTCATAGGTCCCAGTGCTTGGCCTTTGGCCTAAATTCTTTATTCAGTGCAATCGACAAAACATTCTCTTCTTAATGTAGTCTACAGGTGTAGTTTATGAATGGTTGGGACTTTGCTCGTTTTTATAGCTATTTCCCCACCATGCACTCTTCCCGCCATGCGGCGACTGGAGAAATCCTTCAAGTCATGTTACTCGTGTAGCCCAGTGCAGCGCGTTGAAGCTGACGATATGACAGACGTCATATCATCATCATGCATGTTAGAGGTGAATGACAGCGTGGACTGGGCATTAGGGTCATCACATTCCGCTAAGTGGTCGGGAGACTCTCCAACATTTTACCGTTGAAAAATGAAAGAACTATAGTATTAGACAAATTGAAATGACAGCAGCATTGTCGTCACTTTCACACGTCTGAAGTTAGTTAATAAAAAGTAATTTCTATTAGAGAGAACTGGCTAATGTGTATTAACGTACTATTGTCGAAAGGCTTTGGATGCTTGTCAATAATACATAGGCCTACACTGGTGACTGATGTTCAAAGTTGCCTTCACATCACCGTATTCGTTGTGAGATTTTTCAGAGTCCGTTTAATGACTGTTATTCAATTTTTAAAAGTATTGCTGTTACATACTGTTATTATCGTTGCTACCACTGTTATTATTGATCTTCATTGTCCCGTAAAGTTCGCTTTACTGCTTGATCCCAGAACTTTTTGCAGCAGAATATAAAAGGCATCAAATAGCTCTCTCATCATAATGCATGGCGCGGACCAATCCGTCATCATTTGTAATGTGTGAGCTATGTCATTGGTTCTGTGCAGGAAAAAATTTGAAAATGGGCTGATAATAGTTATAAAATAGTTATACGGATTATCCTCCAGTCCTCAAGTGCGTTTTCAATTGCTTTTTTTTAGTTTTCTGTAAAAGAAAACTATTGTGACAGCTTTGTCTGTCCGTCCGCACTTTTTCTGTCCGCCCTCAGATCTTAAAAACTACTGAGGCTAGAAGGCTGCAAATTGATGAATTGATCATCGACCCTTCAATCGTCAAACGTACCAAATTGCAGCCCTCGATTCTCAGTAGTTTTTTTTTTTTTATTTCAGGTTTTTATTTTATTTAAGGTTAAAGTTAGCCATAATCATGCGTCTGGCAACGATATAGGACTGGCCACCACTGGACCGTGGTTAAAGTTTCATGGGCCGCGGACATACAGCATTAGACCGAGACCACCGAAAGATAGATCTGTTTTCGGTGGCCTTGATTATACGATGTACAGGTTTCAGGTTTATTAGCGGCTTTTAATGTACGGGTTATGGTAATAAAAATGAGGCGAATTGTGGTTACAGAACGGTTTGCACTTTTTTTTTTTCAGGAGAATCTCCCATTATCTCTCTCCCCTTTTGCTCTTGTGTTTTTTTAGTGAATCTCTCTCTCTCTCTCTCTCTCTCTCTCTCTCTCTCTCTCTCTCTCTCTCTCTCTCTCTCTCTCTCGCATTCAGAGTACCTGTGATTGCTGTTTATCAACATTAATAATGATTGTAACTGTGATTCGCAGTAATTATTATTATTATTATTATTATTATTATTATTATTATTATTATTATTATTACTGCTGGTGCCGTTGATAGGATGTCTTCATTAAATCCAGTGCACTGATTGTAAAAATAAATACCAAGAACTAATGTACTTCGCGTGGCTTATATTTTATTTTTTGGCCTTCATTTATAGCAGAAGTGCTGATAAAAGTTGCGTGCTTTAGTTTTCACTGAAGTGAAAATGTGCTACAATCTAACTGTTTTAATCAGCTTTATTGGAAACCATCGCAGTCCTATGGCTCACGTTAGTTCTCTTTAATGCATTTCCTACGGGTCTTATGAAAATCCATGCATTTTTACTTTACTTTATATGTATATGTATATATATATATATATATATATATATATATATATATATATATATATATATATATAATCGTCTCAGGATAGAGAAATTAATATAACCGAGTTTTCGTTTTTATTTCACGTGTGTGTATGAATAAGTCTATGTGATCCGTCGTAAATTGGCACCCGTGTTAATGCCGAACGAGCACCATCCGTAGTCTCACGAGGAAGGAGCGAGCGAGGTGTTCCACAAACAAGCAAACGAGGGAGGGAGGAAGGGAGGGAGGAAGGGAGGGAGGGAAGGAAGGAAGGAAAAGCAGATAGGACAAAGAAAAGGTCTCCTTCGTCGCCATGCTAGGCGGTCATTTGATCGCCATGTAATGCGAGGTGGTGCAGCGCAGTGTGACGGGGAACACAGCCATGTTTCTCTGATTGGAATATCAAACAGCGGAGCGGCGCTGTGTTGCTATTCATGTTGTTGTCATCCGTGTTGATTCTGTCGATTCTTTTCCGCGTTCGCTTTCTCAGTCTGTTTATTCGTTGAAAGATTATTATCTATTTGATAATAGTTTTTTTTACAGTTATCAAGATCTCTTCTTTCTTCATTTCCCTTACATCGTCTTACTTCTTCCTAATGGACACCATGTTCTTTGGAAGCTTGAATTTCAAGTCAGTGGCCCCTTTGGTGAGATTGTTGCATAATAATAATAATAATAATAATAATAATAATAATAATAATAATAATAATAATAATAGTGAGCCATAGTCTTTGGAAGCTCGAATTTCAAGTCAGTGGCCCCTTTGGTGGGATTTTTCCATATGAATAGGTTTCGCTTTCTAAATAATAATAATAATAATAATAATAATAATAATAATAATAATAATAATAATAATAATAATAATGTGCCATATTCTTGGGAAGTTGAATTTCAAGTCTATGGCCTCTGTGTGCTTGTTCCTTATGGATAGGGTTCATCTTCTGAATAATGATGATAAAATATTGGCTGTTGGTTAATCCAGTTGCCTCAGGAGCTCACTGAGTTAATGGCTGTATGTCATCACGTTGCTTTAATGCACAAACAAGTTTTGGAATATGGCGTTGGGTTGAAGGTTAGTTCAGGTTTGGTAGTCTGTAGTCTGTCTTATCTCTTCCGCAGTGTGTATCGTGAATTCTTCTTTTCATATCTGCGTTTTAGACCTGCATTTCATCAAGTTTAGACAGCCATCAGATTCTGTTTTAGACGCCAGTCTTCAAAAGGAATTGAAAGATTCATTTCTTTAACTTTTTTACGAGGTAAAGTTACGAGGTAGCGTTGGTTGCATTACTTATTGTTCAAAAAAGCATTACTTGTGTTTATTTTCGGTACGGACAAAGCACTGGATGTTTATAAAGGCATACCTCCACAAAACATACACACATACACACACACACACACACACACACACACACACACACACACATATATATATTATATATATATATACATATATATATAATTACTCTTGTGTAATATATACTTTTGAAAACTATATTATATATATATATATATATATATATATATATATATATATATATATATATATATATATATATATATATATATATATATATATTTTACATATTTTTGTAATATCCTTTTTAAAACTTTAGCAGTCTCCTTTAACAGGGATGCTTGAAAAAAGCAATTCAGAAGTCACTGTCCCTTTCTTATTATAACTACTAGATTGTGGCTGAACCCCAGATGTAGAAAACTTCCATTATCATAGCTGTTCCTTACAGTAACACAGGAGGCTCATCAGCGGGTTTTAAACCTCACACAAAATAAGCTCCTTAACTCTTGTACGCCTTCTATCCAGCTGTTTCTTGTCAGCCTTCCACCCTCGCCTTAACCCCGTAGGGGGTTAGTGCCGCCAGTGTAGCTCACGGGGTGCACTGTAGGCATTACCAAAGGTGTTTTTGCAGCGTCCCTTTGGCCCTTAGGCACAACCCCTTTCATTATTTTTGCTGTACCTCCGTTCATATTCCTTCTTCTAAATTTCTACCCTCTTCTAACAATAATTTCTTAGTGCAACCGTAAAGTTTTCCTCCTGTTACACCTTTCAAACCTTTTCGACTGTCAGTTTACGTTTCAGTGCTGAATAACCTCATAGGTCCCAGTGCTTGGCCTTGGACCAAAATTCTATATTCTGTTCCATTCCCATCGTCATTCACTCTTTCCACATGATGGAATAATCTCTGAAACTCAAATTCGTCCTTTCTTCTATGGGTAACAAGGCCTATGATTTAAGAAATATAGGCCTACACATATATTTCTTACAGCTCATATGGAGTTCGAGTGCAGAGGTGGCTTTTATAGTCTAAATGGCAAGGTTTTCAATTTTTTTAAACTGTGAACTTTCATTTGAAGACCATTGTGTATAATTGAGTTAGAGTTCTTGGCTTATTCATTTTGCAACGCGAGGGACATGGAGTATCTGAGTCGTCTCTAAAGATAGTTTTGGATGGCATTCATGAATAACCTGTTTTTTACATTCTGAACGCACGGGTTTATTACTTTAGTAAGGGCCAGAGGGCGTGACGCCCCTCGTCGTCATGTTTTTCCAGTGTATGTATGTATGTATACATGCAATCTCACTGTTTCGTGTAGGCTACATTAAAGTGGTCTTAGTTGTTGTGGTAAAAGTGGTTATGAGGTAGAGATATATTTTAGACATAAATCTAAACAGTGAAAAGTGGTGATTGCCTACATATAACTGACAACATTCACTGAACTTGGTGCTACATTTTCTTTCCATTTTTTTTTTTTTTTTTTGAAGGACCTCCTGAAGAAGTAAGAGAGAGAGAGAGAGAGAGAGAGAGGCAGGCAGGCAGGGGTTACTTAGGTGAATACATAGATCACAGAACGCACCAGCTCGACCAACCTTGAGCATTCCTTCAACCCTCCCCCTCCCTACCGACTCCCACTCCCTCCAAATCCCGCGCCAACCCCCTCCCCACACCCCACCCTCCTCCCCAGCGTACGGTGCTCTTGCATGTCTGGTAACTCTGGTTCTCAGAGCAGAGCACCACACCGGTGTTCGGATATCCGTTCCGGTCGCTGATTAGGCGCCCAGCGCTCTCCTGGCGTAATTACTTTTATTAATTACTGTCGTAATCAACGTAATCATCCATATGGATACTAATAATGTGCGCTGGTAGATGGAGGGTGGGCTGCAATTTGTTAACTTACATCCCTGTCTGCCTTTGTTGTGCTTGCGTGGAGGGGAAAGTGTTTTTGTTGACTCTCTCTCTCTCTCTCTCTCTCTCTCTCTCTCTCTCTCTCTCTCTCTCTCTCTCTCTCTCTCTCTCTTCTTTGTTCCGTCGTCGTGTAGTTTTTTGAGTTCTCTGACCTTCTCGGGTTTTACTGATGTTCTCTCTCTCTCTCTCTCTCTCTCTCTCTCTCTCTCTCTCTCTCTCTCTATATATATATATATATATATATATATATATATATATTATATATATACAGTATATACATATAACATTTCTCTCTCTCTCTCTCTCTCTCTCTCTCTCTCTCTATATATATATATATATATTTATATATATATTTATTTATATTTATATATATAGAAATGTCGCATGGCAACTTATACATTCAGATCAAACGTGTATTAAGTCGCCTGTCACCCACATAACAAATTGACAACGGAAATTGCATAGGTTCGAACCCTGGATAGAGTAGTACTTCTACTCTCTTTGGGCGCAAGTTATCCCAAGCTGTAGTGAGTTCGATATTATTGTGGTATTTGAGGCCTAACAGATTTTGAATTCTTGTTGTTTGACTTGGCCACCGTTCTTATCCTAGTGGTTTTATCAGTTAATTGATATGTCTTCCTTGTCCGCTGTCCGTATTTTTGTGGTTTCAGATCTTAGTCCAAGTGCCAGTCTCGTGCGTTGGTTCTCCCCCGTTTGGGGGATAGGGCCGTCGGTGCACCTTACGTGGCGCAGTGTAGGCATTACTTGAGGGTCTTTACAGCGTCCCTTCGGCCCCTAGATGCAACCTCTTTCATTCGTTTTACTGTACCTCCGTTCATATTATTTTTCTTCCATCTGACTTTCCGCCTTCTCCTAACAATTTTTTCACAGTGGAAGTGCTTTGAGGTTTTCAAACCTTTTTACTGTCAGTTTCCGTTTCAGCGCTGAATGACCTCATAGGTCCCAGCGCTTGGCCTTTGGCCTAAATTCTATATTCTGTTCCGTTCCATATGTTGGTTCTATTCTCAAGAGATTTTAATTTTTTAATAGTCTTTTAAACTGGTCTGCTGGTATAGTGGTTAGTGTCGTGGCATGCCACTCAGATGTCGTGGGTTCGCGTCTCCCTCAGGCCGATGAAAAATCACTGGCTCTGTATCGTGATCAGTTACTGCTGCAGTGTGGGGTCTGCTGGTGGGAGGCTGAAGCCAAGATTCTTTGGAAGCTTCAGTTTCAAGTCAATGGCCCCTTTGGTGGGCGTTTTCCATGTGAATACGTTTCATCCACTGAAATAATATAATAATAATAATGTCGAAAGGTTTTGGTCGACCCATTTGAATACTCAAGTGATAATGTCTTCCTTGTTTGTTGTGTTTTCTCGGGATGATGTTTCAACCTTCCGTAGTACTTCTGCATCCGTCTCCCAGGAGCCCTTGTACAGTATTCGTTGTACTCGACCTCTTATTTTCCTTCTCCCACCTGAAAACTCATCTTTGCGGGATCTTGCAACTTGGGCAAATTCAGGATTGTTATTATTCAGAAGATGAACCCTATTCATATGGAACAAGCCCACCAAAGGTGCCACTGACTTGCAGTTCAAGCTTCCAAAGAGCATGGTGTTCATTAGGAAGGAGTTAAGTTAGTTAAGTATACCTTAGCTTTACCAGACCACTGAGTTGATTAACAGCTCTTCTAGGGCTGGCCCGAAGAATTAGACTTATTTAACGTGGCAAATAACCAATTGGTTACTTAGCAACGGGACCTACAGCTTATTGTGGGATCCGAACCACATTATAGCGAGAAATGAATTTCTATCACCAGAAATAAATTCCTCTAACTCTTCATTAGCCGGCCGGGGAGTCGAACTCGGGCCTAACGAGTGGAAGGAGTAACAGAAGGTAATGGGAGATACAGAAAGAAAACATCACTTAATAAAAAATAAAAGATAAATTAACAAATTAATAAATAAATAGAAAAAATGTAAGGTAAATATTAAAATACAAGGAGAATTGTATTATAGGCGTGTAATGTACTGCATCTTCGCTTGAACTTCCGAAGTTCCAATTGCACGACATCCTCAGGGAGATTGTTCCACAGTAAAACGGTGTGAGGAATAAAGCATCTCTAGAACTGAGTAGCTTGACAGTGAGGCACATTTACAGCATACTGGTGCTGCTGTTCAGCAAGTCTGGTTGCTGTACTGCTGTTCAGCAAGTCTGGTTGCTGTGCTGCTGTTCAGCAATTCTGGTTGCTCCCGGCTGATAAAGGGGATCAGGGGTCAATTGCCAATGTGAAAGATGTAAAAAGATTTCTTTTAAAATGTAACTATTATTAGGAAAAATTCTCAGTAAACCCAGGACATTTTTATCCGTTTTTATTACCATCCGTTGAGTGTATTTCATGAAAAAGAATAAACTTTTGGTTTTCTGTAAAAGAAAACTATTGTGCCGGCTTTGGCTGTCCGTCCGCACTTTATTCTGTCCACATTTTTCTGTCCGCACTTTTTCTGTCCGCCCACAGATCTTAAAAACTATTGAGGCTAGAGGGCAGCAAATTGGTATGTTGATCATCCACCCTCCAATCATCAAACATACCAAATTGCAGCCCTCTAGCCATAGTAGTTTTTATTTTATTTAAGGTTAGGGTTAGTCATAATCGTGCCTCTGGCAACGTTATAGGATAGGCCACCACTGGACTGTGATTAAAGTTTCGTGGATCACGGCTCATACAGCATTATACCGAGACCAACAAATGACACATCTATTTTCGGTGGCCTTGATTATACGCTTTAGCGGTTGTACAGAAAACTCGATTGCGCCGAAGAAACTTTGGCGCATTTTTTATTTGTTTCTTATTATTTACAGTATTTTGGGTGGTCAGGTTATTTCAGTTATGATGGAGAGATCACACTTTAGATTGCTAAATGTGTCCCTAAAAGATTGGGTGCATCATTTAGATCCTGTAGTTCTTTACTTCATTCCTCTTAATATTATTATTATTCAGTGTATGAAACCTATTTGACATGAAAACAAGCTTCCAAAGATTGTTGGTTCCAAACTCCCACCGCAGACCCCACACTGCAGCAGTAACTGATCATGATACATAGTGATTTTTCATTGCCCTGGGGGAGACGCGAACCCGCGACATCTGAGTGGCATGCCACGCCACTAACCACAATACCAGCGGACCAGCTATAAAGCATAATGTTGACTTTTGTTCCCATTTCAAATATTGTTCTCACATCTAAAATAACTTCATTTGTCTCTTTCAGTTACAAGATTGAAATTCAGGTAGTTGCTTTAAATATTAATCTCGTATTTAGCTTTCTCTTGCTTCCCATCCGCTCTTTTGCAACAAGATTTCTCTTTCATTTTAGCTAGAGGTCCTATTTTGGTTACTGTTCTGTAGAGCTTGGAGCTGTGCTCCTTTCCCTATCACAGAGTCCTTGTAACCCCTGTCAGGTCACCTCTTCCTCCATTGCCTTGCTAGAAGTCTGTTTAAGAGGTTTATTTCTATTTATTTCTCCCTTCATATTTCCTGGCTATGGAATTCTCGCTGTTTCTATTTTTCCAAACTTAAAACTAATTTCCTTTACAAGACAGGGCTGATCCTACTTTCTCAATGTAGCCATACATACATGCATACATAAATACATACATTAATTCACTCATACATACATTCACACCCATACGTACATACATTCACCTATACAAATGTTCTCCATGGAAGGGGTTAGCTCCAGAATGTGGATTTTCCTAGCAACATTCACGAGTTTATGGGTAGAAGGGACTCTTTAGCCTTGGTAGGCAACCCTTCTGAGAGATGGCTACTCTGAATACAAACCTTGTTCTCCAGCCTTGGACTGTGCCATAGCCATTGTACCATGGCCTTCCATGGTCTTGGGTTTGAGTTCTCTTGTCCGAGCCACTTTCCTGTTTTTTGTAAAGTGTGTAGGACAGGCTGGTGAGAAAGCAAAAGTTGCTTGTGCGGTTATCAGGAAAGTGCCTTCGTCTTCACCTAATCTTTTTCTTCTGAGTGGTTTATTTCTCTCCCAGCTGTTGTGGCAAACCTGGCGGATATTTTATTTGCCTTTTATTTGCTGATCTCACCTTTTTCAATTACATGGTCACAATTATTTTTACTTTCAACAGAATTTTTGTAAATAATGTAAATACTGTTGTTAATGGTCTTGTTTATTGTTCTGTTGAGTTTTACAATGTTACTCTTGTTATGGGTCTGTTAGTTTTGATTCTGATTTTGTGTTGTTCATTTTAATTCTTTAGGGAGACATTGAATTGAATCCTGAGAGAGAGAGAGAGAGAGAGAGAGAGAGAGAGAGAGAGAGAGAGAGAGAGAGAGAGAGAGAGAGAGAATGCAAATTGCTGGCACTTTTAAAAACACTTTATTACATGGGCAGCGATAAATCCCCTTCTCCAGATTTAAAACCCTTCAGTTTTAGGATTGGGAAAGAGAAACTATGCAGGCAGGACCCGTTTGTGGGACGAAAGTATTCATTAGAAAACATTAGGCTCTGAGCCCTGATGTGGCTCTGATAACTATTGCTCTGAAGCAGCAGAAACCTTTTCCTTTTAGGGAAACGGTAAGCGTGTGCTGGATTAGTGACCCAGAGTAACCTCCTTTATACACAGCTTGAAAGAAAAAGTTTTTTTTTTTTCTTTTTACAAAATAAATATAAGGCTTGCAACATCGTGCTTCCATGATTTGGCCCCGTAGGGGGATAGAGCTACAGTGCACCCCACGTGGTGCACTGCAGGCATTACTTAAGGGTCTTTGCTTTGTCCCTTCGGCCCCTAGCTGCAACCTCTCATTTCTTTTACTATACCTCCGTTCTTATTCTTTTTCTTCCATCTTCTTTTCCTATCTCTCCTAACAATTGATTCATAGTGCAACAGAGAGGGTGTAGGGTTAGTGCTGTCAGTGCAACTCACGCGTGGTGCACTACTAGGTCTTTGCTGCGTCCTTTCGGGGTCTTTACAGCGTCCCTTTTCTTTTACTGTACCTCCGTTCATATTCTTTTTCTACCATCTGACTCTCCACCATCTCTAAATATTGTTTCCATTTGCAAATGCGAGGTTTTCCTCCTGTTACACCTTTCAAACCTTACTGAATGTCAATTTCCCTTTCAGGACTGAATGACCTCATAGGTCCCAGCGCTTGGCTTTTGGCCTAAATTCCATATTCTGTTCCATTCTGTTCCATGATTTGGAACTCCGCCTCCCTCTGGTTCCTGAGCTTTCAACTTCCCCTCTTTAGGTAGGGAAATAAACGAAAAGTACCATCATTATCAAATGTGCACCTCGTCAGAATATAAAGAAAGGTCATGCTGAAGGAAAGGTTCCTGGATCTGGCAATTCTGACAAGAGAATCTGAAGACAGTGCACATCATCATAAGGTCCCAGTCCGGGGTCTGTATCACTGAAGTTTATTATTATTATTATTATTATTATTATTATTATTATTATTATTATTATTATTTTTTTTCTGTAGATGAAAGCTATTCATGGAACAAGCCCACCAAAGGGGCCACTGACTTGAAATTCAAGCTTCCAAAGAAAGTTGGTTTCAACCTCCCACCGCAGCAGACCCCACACTGAAGCAGTGACTGATCACGATACAGAGCCAGTGATTTTTCATCGCCCTGGGCGGAGACGCGAACCCCCACCCCCTGCGACATCTGAGTGCCATGCATGTCTGTTTTCATTTTATCGAGACGAACCAGTGAGGAGAACACCGGTGTGTTATTGCGTCACTGTTTCTTTACAGTTGTTACTAATGATTTGCTGAAAAGGCCACGTTGATATGCTCTCACTTCCCAGAAATTCAATTACCACAGTCCTTCAGCTGTACGTTTTCACATCCGTGAAATATTTCTATCTTGCAGTGTGCGAGTTGAGTTATCCTCCTTTATCAAGGCGAGTGGTTTCTCATGTGAGTTAGAGTGATTCATTTTTCGTTGAGGAATTTATATGTTAACCTGCTCACAGGCAGCTTTTCCTGTATGTTAATTGTTTATATTTCTAAATATACTCCCCCTGTAGGAGGGGAGTGCCGTCAGTGCACCTCATTCGGTGCACTGTAGGCATTACTTAAGGTTCTTTTTAGCGTTCCGTCGGCCACTAGCTGCAACCCCTTTCATTCCTTTTACTGTACCTCCGTGCATATTCTCTTTCTTCCATCTTCCTTTCCTATCTCTCCTAACAATTGATTCATAGTACAACAGGGAAATTGATTCATAGTGCAACTGCGAAGTTTTCCTCCTGTTACACCTTTCAAACCTTTTTACTGTCAGTTTCCGTTTCAGCACTGCATGACCTCGTAAGTGCTGCCAGCGCTTTGCCTTAGCCCTAAATTCTGTATTGTATTCTGTTCCACCTTTTTATCACATTTTGAAAACTGAAGAGAATTCCATGATCTTGATTTTGAGAAGATGTATTTATTAGATTTGACTCGGCCATGCTTTTCATAAGCTTGAAAGTTACATCGATTGTCTCAAGTAACTCTTGAGTGCAGGTGCACTGACAAATTTATTTGCCCATGTTAGTTTTTCTATGATACATATAAAAATGTATCGTTGTATTTCGATAAGCCTGTGGAAAAGTCTAGCCTGTGGAGGAAGTTTTATTTCGATAACCTTGGAGGAAGTTAACCAGGACCACTGAGGAGCTAATTAACAGCTCTCCTAGAGAGGGCTGGCCCCAAGGATTAGACTTATTTTACGTGGCTAAGAATCAGTGGGTTACTTAGCAACGGGACGTGTACAGCTTATTGTGGAATCCGAACTACATTATAGCGAGAAATGAATTTCTATCACCAGAAATAAATTCCTCTATTTCTTCATTGGCCGGCCGGGGATTCGAACTCGGGCCCTGCAGAGTGCTAGCCTAGAACGGTACCGACCAGTCCAACGAGGAACTTAGTGGGATTGGTTAGTTACGTAGGAAGGCTTCCATTAATGATTGAGATGAGACCAAATGTGGTTGGAGATCTGAGATTATCTTTTAATTTATATTGGATTGTCTTTTAATTTATGTCGAGATTTGAATTTGGCTGTGGTATGCGCTGTGTGGTGATCAGTGACTTACATACATTCTATCCTTATACCATTGCGACCCGTAGGGAGCTAGCGCCGTCAGTGCACCTCACTTGGTGCACTGCAGGCATTACTTACGGGTCTTTGCAGCGTCCCTTCGCCATCTAGCTGCAGCATCTTTCATTTCTTTTACTGCACCTCCTTTCATATTCTCTTTCATCCATCTGACTTTCCACCCTCTCTAACAATTGTTTCATAGTGCAACTGCGAGGTTTTCCTCCTTTACACCTTTCAACACATTTTTACTCTCAATTTCCGTTTCAGCGCTGAATGACCTCATAGGTCCCAGCGCTTGGCCTTTGACCTAAATTCTGTACTGTACTCTATTCTATACTATTATTTCAGTACGTAGTATAATGATACCAAAGAGGCTTCATTGGATTTCTTTTTTTGAAGTTTTGACCAATTTGTTAAATACCATACAAGTCATCTGCCATTATTAGGTAAGCGAAATGGATACCCGTTTGGTGCCAGGTGGTGCTGTGCACCGCCCCCCTTTCACAGCACTGCGCTCAACACAGCTGCTCTTAACTCTTTTATGTTTTTCTCCGGGACTGATCCTGGTTTTTATCGACGTTTGCTTAAATTCGTCGCGTGTCGCCGTTCAAAAGATGATGTTAATACGCGCATAGAGAGAATTTATGCCGGGCAACTTCAGATAAAGAGCGCTTATCGACCGCGAGGTAGACGTGAATGAATTCAAGTGACGGAGAGCGTGTAATTTTGTTACTGCTAAATTAGAATCGGCAGAACAGTGCCCCTGTCTTCAAGGTTTGGTCTTGCGCTCCGTGACGTCGCGTTGGTTGGTAACATATGGCATCGAATGTCGAGGGCAGCCAATGAGAACGCTGTTCGGCGGTGAGTCGGCCAATGAGAGCTCGCCGCGCTGTTGCTGCTGAATGCCACGTTGGGATTTTTCCTCTTTAGTTTTTTCTTGTGAATTTTTTATTTGGGGAATTTCTCTGATCTCGACGCTAGTAGAAAAAAGGTTCGAGAAAATGTCGATAGAAAGTTTTTATGTCATATTTTTAGCCAGACCATGAAGTGATCCTTTTCTTCTCATATTTTTGCTCTAATACATGGTGATATGGTAATATGTTCAGTTTCATGTACAAATTCACCTCCTTTGTTTCAATTTTCCTTCAGTTTTCCTTCGTGGCTTTTGCCTTTATTTATACATTAATCAAGTTCCATATCTTCTTGAATATATATATATATATATATATATATATATATATATATATATATATATATATATATATATATATATATATATATATATATAGTTCAATCTCGTTTTCAAAGTAGTTAATACTCGTATGTTTTTGTCCAGTAGAAGTGAACCAGATATTTCTAGAGCAAACTGTTGACTTTTTTCTTTTAGATTTGTTTTACGTAATTGATGGAAATGCATATGAATCCATGTATGGCATCTGAGTCATCTTGGATGTTCTGTCGAGTTTCCTGGAGCCTGGTGGTGAGCAAATAATCTTTGTCTCAAACCTTTGTCTGTGCCATAGCCACTTTATCAGTGCCCTCCCCCTACCCCCGGGGGGGGGGGGATAGTGTCGTCAGTGCACCTCATGCTGTGCACAGTAGGCATTATTCAAGGTTTTCTTTGCAGTGTCCCTAAGGCCCCCAGCTGCAACCCCTTTCATTCCTTTAACTATATCTCAGTTCATATTGTCTTTCTTCCACCTGACTTACCACCCTTTCCTAACAATTGTTTCATAGTGCAACTGCGAGGTTTTCCTCCTGTTACACCTTTCAAACCTTCTAGTGTCAATTTCCCTTTCAGCGCTGATTGATCTCATAGATCCCAGCACTTGGCCTCTGGCCTAAATTCTATGTTCTATTCTGTTCTTTTCAGTGCCTGCCTTGGCAATCTTGGCTTGAGTTCCCTCTCTATAAGGTACAAAGAAGCAAACGTCTCCTGTTATTTTAATAATGTATGTTTGAGAGACCAGTTATAGATTGATTGATTTGTAGATTTTAGGCATACATGTACATGCCAGGCACTGGGGCAACTAAGGTCATTCAGCGCTGAAACGGAAATTGACAGTAAAAAGTTTGAAAGGTGTAACTGGAGGAAAACCCCGCAGTTGCGCTATGAATCAATTGTTAGGAGAGGGTTAAGGAAAGTAAGATGGAAGAAAGAGGATATGAAAGGAGGTACAGTAAAAGGAACGAAAGGAGTTGCAGCTAGGGGCCGAAGGCACGCTTGCAAAGAACCTAAGTAATGCCTACATTGCACTGACGGCACTAACCTCCGACGGGGTAGAGTCGCACAGATCAACATCTAGTTAATAATCTCTATAAAATACAGTCTTATAGATTTTTTTTTTTCCTGGGCCCATCGCAAGATGGACTGTCTTCATCTGCCCCGGCTTCATTAGGCCTACTTTCGGATTTGTTATGGATCAGTTTCCTGGTCTCTCTTCGTGTTAGTAAGTTTATGAGCGTTTCATTGTAGTTCATGTTAATTTATGGTCTTGTTGTGATTATTAAGTTTTATTACCGTTGTATTATAGTTCTTGTTAATTTTACCGCCATTGCTTTAATTTTATCTTGTGATTTTCTTTTCATAACGAGGTAATTTATTTTCATGTTCACAGTTGTTATACTCGATTTTTAGTTTACTGTAAAAGAAAACTAGTGTCATGGCTGTTTGTCTGTCCAGCCGCACTTTTTATGCACGCCCTCAGATCTTAAAAACTACTGAGGCTAGAGGGCTGCAAACTGGCATATTGATCATTCACCCTCCAATCATCAAACATACCAAATTGCAGCCCTCTAGCCTCAGTAGTTTTTATTCGATATAATGTTAAAATTAGCCATGACCATGCATCTGGTACCGCCGAGTCCAGCTCCGGAGGCGTCGCCGACTCACCTTCACTTGACCTCATCTGGGGTGCAGCTGAGGGCTGCCCGGTCGTAGCTGAGAGTTTCATACTGCAGCGCATCGAGAGTTTCACACAGCATTACACGCTGCATAGAAAACTCGATTGCGCCGAAGAAACTTTGACGCAATTTTTACTTTTTTTTTTATTAAGATATACTAAACATCCTTTCAAGCTTCCCGATTGGTGGGCTAAAAGCTGCATGTCTTGCAACAGGGAGGAAACTTTTCCTTCTGAAAGCTTAATAGAAGTTTGCAAATTTTGGGGGGTCTTTATAATTAGAATAATATCACTTCTAAAAAGTTTTCACTAAACATATTTTTAACATAAGAATTGCGAAAGTCACAGCTGGATTTTGCAATAATAAACAACCTTCGCGTGATTGCGAAAGCGCATTGTACTTACACTTTCAATTTTTATTTTCCACTCGTTCCTTCTTTGAGGCAATTGGACGGCATCGTGCATCTGTCAAGATTGAGTGACTTCCCTTTGGAGTTGATTTGGGCAATGTACTTCGAAACGTCAGCTGGAACTTCGAAAGTTCAGGGGAAGATGCAAAGCAATACTGTGCTACCCTAATACTATTCCTCTTGCGTTTTAATGCATTTTTATCTGTTTATTGATTTATTAATTTATTTTTCCTTTTTTTAATAAGTAGGATCTCTTCTTTCTGTATTTCCCTTTACATTCTCTTACTGCCTAATGAGCGCTATATTCTTGGGAAGCTTGAATTTCACGTCAGTGGCCCTGATGGGCTTGTTCCATATGAATATGGTTCATCTTCTGAATAATAATAATAATAATAATAATAATAATAATAATAATAATAATAATAATAATAATAATAATAAAGCACCATGTTCTCTCATCTTCTGAATAATAAACTCATATAATAATAATAATAATGCATGTTTCTTCATCTTCTGAATAATAATAAATAATAATAATAATAATAATAATAATAATAATAATAATAATAATAATAATAATAATAATAATAAAATCTGCAAAACATTGAAGACTTCTCACCTCAAATGAAAACAAACGTTCTCGTCATAAAATTTTAATAATAATAATAATAATAATAGAATGTAAAAAATGTATCACATCAAGCTGTAGAAAGGTGGTCTTTGCTGTCTCGCCTCGTTTTTATATACCGTTTTTATTTTAGGACCTGATTATTATTAATTATTGGCGTTGCACCATGTATGTAGCTGCTTCTCTCCAATGATCTTATTTTTTTCTGAAAATTTTCAAGTAAGGTCATCGCGTGCCCAGGAAAATAGTCTCGGAAAATATTTTGCTGTTGTAATAATGATGTTTTTATTATTATTATTATTATTATTATTATTATTATTATTATTATTATTATTATTATTAAGAATAAGAAATTAGTTGTTCCTATAAACCCTGTTTTATTATTATTATTATTATTATTATTATTATTATTATTATTATATTATTATTAAGAATAAAAAGAAATTAATTGTTCATATAAACCCTATTTTTCCATTATTATTATTATTATTATTATTATTATTATTATTATTATTATTATTATTATTAAGAATAAGAAGAAATTGATTGTTCATATTATAAAACCAATAAGATTAGAGAACGACACAAAACGTAGATGCTTATGGAAAAAAAAAAGTAAAGATAAAGGATTCCTGACCGCTTTCCTAAGTAGGTGTCAAGACCCCACTCTCTCTCTCTCTCTCTCTCTCTCTCTCTCTCTCTCTCTCTCTCTCTCTCTCTCCTCCTTTCTCTTGTTTTCTTAGGTCCTTCCCCGGACAGACCACCGAGCCGCCCAATCATAACCCTTTGCTTTCACAAACTAACAGTGCATCTTTTGTGCTGAAGTCAGACTTGACACAACATGGAGTCATCATCGTCTTTGGGATATGACGTCAGGTATGACGTCACAGTCTGCCAGTTTGTATTGTGTTTTGAGGTCCTTCGCTAATTTCCTGTACAGTCACTCAAAAATGTTTTGCAACGTGTTCCAGAAGTTTTCGTTCACCTAACAATAATTTATTCTTTTGATATAAACAAGGAAATGCGCTTTTCTTGTTCGATTTTGGTTGTTAATCATACGGTTAACAATATAAAAAGAGTGGTGAGTGAAAAATCCGTGTTGCGAAAAATAACGAAACAGTTTGAAAAATTTCGCTCATGATGGTAGGGTAAAAGGGTAAAAGAGTCAAATAAAAAACTATAATTAGTCATCCATTCAGTCCTTATGGGAGTAAATTCAGAGTCTTTCTTCTTCTTGGCTAAAAAAACCAGTAAAAAAAGTATAGGGAGAAAATCTGGTAACACCCGATGGATACTTAGTGGCAGAGAGAGAGAGAGAGAGAGAGAGAGAGAGAGAGAGAGAGAGAGAATAAATGATTAAAAAAAGGAATTATAATAATGACGAAGAGAGAAATAAAGGAATTACGATAATGACAGAGAGAAATAAAAACCGGTTTAAGGGGAACGGGAGGTATATAATTCCTCTGACGCACCAGTCTCGTTTGTGCTTTGTTTCGTGTGCTTACGACGGAGTTACCAGATAGCGCCTGATGTCGCTATTGTAAGCTGTTGTCCGCAAAGTTTTGAAGTTGTTGCAAAACATTTTTGAGTCACTGTACCAGAAGGCATCTGGATTATTCCATGACTGTGCTTTGTTCTTTAAGCTAGATGCGAGTCCGGTTTTGTCACTAGAATTTAATTGGTTGTTTTCTTAATGCATATTTCATTATACTATATATATATATATATATATATATATATATATATATATATATATATATATATATATATATATAAATATATATATATATATATAATATATATTATATATATAAATATATTGTATAAATACATATTTTTTGTGAAAGCCACAGTTCAGATGTGTATGGTAAAAGTGTCCCATTAGTTTCTCTCTCTCTCTCTCTCTCTCTCTCTCTCTCTCTCTCTCTCTCTCTCTCTCTCTCTCTCTCTCTCTCTCTCTCTCTAACACACACATACGAGTATATGTATATATATATATATATATATATATATATATATATATATATATAATATATATATATATATAGTGTGTGTGTCTGTATTATAATTCAGTATAACGACGTTCTCCCCTAGCAAGGGATTAGGTTCAAAGGAAAAACAAGAAATTTGTTGCTGCCACATTTATGCCTAACTGCAGAAATGCGAATAAACTGCTTATGCAAAAACCTTCCATACCGCTGGCCACTGCTTAGAGAGAGGGACCATCAGCACTGCATCAACTCGCCCATACAAGTTGCACCATTTATTTACATTTTTCATGTAGTATTTCACTGCCTGGAAATTAGGGCCCTGAATACAATTTCACCCAAATAGTCTACACAGATAGTCCCTTATCCACATAGATTAAACCCGTTTTATTTAACATAACACTTTACTTCCATAAAGTATATGTTGGTTAACTATGCCTTCGTATATTCCAATTTTGACTTATGTAGTCATTGCTGGTCTAAATCTTGTGTGTAACTAACTACCTTTCTTGCTTTATTTGTTTTTTATACTTTTCTTTTTTCGTCGTATCCACTGCACTTACAGTCGCCTGTATGAATCGGACCTTTGTATGCTTCCAACATTCATACTAACATTCAGTGTTTTATCCTCTTGCTTGAATCTTATTCACATTCCAGTTTTCTCTTACAAAGATACTTCTTTAGAGACTTACGTTCTCTTCCAAACATACGTTCCATACACGAGTCAGACCTATTTTCTCATCACACAACTCTCCACCCAGGCTACATCTAATGCCCATTGTCTGACTTTTCTCATCAGTTTCATTTCTCTGACTTTTCTCATCATTTTATCTTTAAAAGTATCAAATAGCTTGGAGAGCTAACATGTTTTCGTCTTAGATCCATTCTTACACGAAACCAGTCACCCTTGTATCTACAGAAAACAACTCGCGCTTCACTTTTATCACAGAAACCATAAATCACTCACAGCAAATTACTTACCCAATACCTCTGTCAAATCTGTCATAAGGTTTAGATTACAGTGGTTCTCAACCAGGGAGGAATCCCCCCTATGGGGGAATTTCCGAGTTTCAGAGGGAGAATTGTGACCACAGATTGGCAGGCTCAAACTGGCTCTAGGACCACACAAAATGCAGTGTGCATAGGTCTGCACTACTGAGAGGTCATGCTGTTCTTTCTGCTAACTTGTGTGTTTGTGTTCGTATCTCGTTGCATATAATTTGGAATGCATCTTTTGAGGCAGACAATTTTGGAAGGGGGTTTGAATGACATTCTGACGTATGGTGAAGGGTTGCATGGGCTAAAAAAGTTTGAGAACCACTGGTATAGAAAAAATTTGACAATATTCTCTTTCCTTTTAGGGGTAACAACCTCTTCATCAGTTTGATATGTTCTGTTCTTGACTTGAATGTGTTTGTTACTACTGTACCCCCATTCATAATTCCTTTCTTCCATCTTACTTGCCTTAACCCCTCTCCTAACAATTGTTTCATAGTGCAACTGCGAGATTTTCCTCCTGTTACACCTTTGAGACCTTTTGGCTCACAATGTCACTTTCGTCGCTGATTGACCACATAGGTCCTAGCGCTTTGCCATTCGCCTCAATTTTATAATCTATTCTGTTCAAATCTTGAAGGTCCTTTATTCCTCACACTGTTGGACTGTAGAGCAGTCTCCCTGAAGATGTCATGCAATTGGAACTTCAGAAGTTCAAGCAAAGATGCAATGTATTACTATCCTAATACTGTTATCCTTGGATTTTAATACATTTTTATCTATTTATTTTTAATAAGTGAGATCTCTTCTTTCTGTATTTCCCTTTACATCCTCTTACTTCTTCCTAATGTACACCATATTCTTTTGAAGCTTGCATTTCAAGGCAATGGCACGTGTGGGCTTGTTCTGTATGAACAGGGTTCATTTTCTGAATAATGATAATAATAATGTGTGTGTTCTGTGTTTGAGTAGATTCTGTTCATAGTCACAGCTTACGGACCATTTATGCACCTTTTGTGCACGAGATGTTTTGCTCACAATGAGAGAGGCAAAGTGATTTATTTTGTCTTCTTCACTCCGTATTGGACAGAGCCTGTCGAGTACTTGGATACTGAGCGAATTAAGCTTATCCTCCAGAAACTGTGGAAGGGTTGGTGGCGTGCTGTTACAGGTGTTACTGCATTAAACGACGTTTTGAATAATAAGTGACATCTCTGCTTTCTGTATTTCCCATTACCTTCTCTTATTTACTAATGAACATCTTTGGAAGCTTGAATTTCAAGTCAGTGGCCCCGTGGTGGGATTGTTCCATATGAATAGGTTTCATCTTCTGAATAATAATGAAATGACATTCAGAATAATAACTGTGGCAGTAATAAAAATAATAAAAATATGAGGTTACAACTTAAGTAAATGAGAGAAAAATTAGATAACATTTTAGATAATTTTTGATGCATGAATGGCATTCATATTATGGTCAGTATGAAAGATTTCCATTTTTCCCCTCTCTGGTCTATCTCTATCCCCTTAAGGTGGATATTATATGTCACGGTGCCATTTCCGTTCTAGAACTTCGTAACACCGGCTTTATGGACACCCTGTATATATATATATATATATATATATATATATATATATATATATATATATATATATATATATATATATATATATATATATATATATATATATATATATATTTATATATAATATATATATATATTATATTACTATATTGTCAGCAAATGAAAGTTTATATTTGTCAGCAAATGAAAGTTTATAATAGTTGACAGTACTTTTGTTGAGAATTGTTGGCAAGATGGGAGAATCAAATTCGAAGGTGATTGTTTGCATACCTCTGGTCAGTTCTTATGTCGGCGTCAGTGAGTTGCATTTTATTCCAGGCACAAGATACAGGTATTCATCCTGTACTGAGAATAACACAGGTCCCAAATCCTGGAGACTTTTCTTTGTGCATGCAAGAAGGAATGCAATCGCCTGATGTATCATCCTTACTTGCTGTCTTGATTTCAGCATTCATGATGTTGGACTGCCATTTTTAGTGATGAGGTCACTGATATGGTTCAGTTTCACGGTGACTGCTCTCCTGTTGCAAGATCCTACTGAGCATTTGTAGGATTGATTTTATTCACTGTTTTCAGTCAGATATTTTCTTTAAAGTAAATATGGAATTGAACAACGGAATAGATCTCAGTCTAGAAGCTATTTGGAAAATTGGGTGAGGAACTTTTTTTTTTTTTCAGCGAAAGAAATTTGAAGCTTCTCCGCGTTAAAATTTAGCTTGAATGTGGTGAACAACCTCGGCCTTAATATCAGCAAAATATGAGCATAATATGTTTTAGTTTTCTGTAAAAGAAAACTATTATGGAGATATCTATTTGTTTGTCCGGCCGCAATTTTTGTATCCGCCCTCAGATCTTAAAAACTGCTGAGGCTAGAGGGCTGCAAAGTGGTATGGTGATCATCCACCCTCCAATCATCAAACATACCAAATTTTAACCCTCTAGCCTCGGTAGTTTTTATTTTATCCAAGGTTGTTAAATTAGCCATGATCGTGCATCTGGCATCGCTATAGATGCCAACAACACAGGCCACCGCCACCGAGCCGTGTCTGAAAGTTTCATAGGCCGCGGCTGAGGGTTTCATGGTCCGTGTGCGAGAGTTTCATACAGCATTATACGCTGTAAAGAAAACTCGATTGCGCCGAAGAACCTTCGGCGCATTTGTTACTCGTTTGATTTTCTTCCCATTTCGTGGCTTATCAAGGGAGCAGACCCGGAAATGACAGCGGGTTCGAGTGAGAGATGAGGAGGAGGAGGAGGAGGAGGACGACTGTCTCGGGGGAAATGTCTCGCATTCCTGAAGCAGCTCTTTGGAAGGAAATGTTAAGTGGAGGTGATCATTTGCAGAAGATTTTAATTGTTTTTATGGAGGCTTAATGTAGACCGTGTTCTCATTCTCTCTCTCTCTCTTTCAGTGTATGAAGTCAGAATATGTATTTATTTCCTGCATATTTTACAAACATTTAAATATATATATATATATATATATTTTTGTATATATGTATATATAAATTAGATTATATATGTATATTATATGTATATATGTGTGTGTGTGTATGTGTATGTATGTCTGTGTTCGCCTTATATATACATACACAGTATAGAAGTCATAAAAATGTTAGCGTAGGTGTAAGGATGGTCATTCTGCCTTGAGAAGGGTTGGTGTTGCAAAATGAATGATGGCTGATAGATTGCTGAAAGTGTCTCCGTAGGGGGGTAGCGCCTTCAGTGCACCTCCTGCGGTGCACTGTAGGCATTACTCAAGGTTCTTTGCAGCGTCCCTTCGGCCCTTAGCTGCAACCCCTCTCATTCCTTTTACTATACCTCCATTCACATTCCCTTTCTTCCGTCATGCTCTTTTTACTATACCTTCATTCATATTCCCTTTCTTCCGTCATGCTCTTTTTACTATACCTTCATTCATATTCCCTTTCTTCCGTCATGCTCTTTTTACAGTACCTCCATTCATATTCCCTTCCTTCCGCCTTGCTATCCAACCTCTCCTAACAATTGTTTCATGGTGCAACTGCGAGGTTTTCCCTCCTGTTACACCTTTCAAACCTTTCGTGTGTCAATTTCCCTTTCATCGCTGAATGACCTCGTAGGTCCCAACGCTTGGCATTTGGCCTGAATTCTATTTCTTAAGGGGAGAAAAAGAGGGCGAAGGAAGAAGGTGAGAGTCAAATAGGTGTTGGAAAGGAAGTTACGTTAGTGTTAAGGGAAGATAAGAGAGCGCAAGTTACAGGTAGACTGGCACTTAAGAGAGCGCAAGTTACAGGTAGACTGGCACTTGTTTAGGGGTTAGATGCGCTTCTGATGAGCAGATGTGAAAGTTTTCTACGCAGGTGCGTTATCTTGTTTTGATCCAGCATTTACAGTATAATTGATGAAGCGACTAATCTTTGATATTTTCTTAAACCGCACCTTATTAGTGAAGATAACTTAATTCTTGTAATTATATTTACATAAACATACATGCCTAGGTATATATATATTATATATATATATATATATATTATATATATATATATATATCATATATATATATATATATATATATATATATATATATATATATATATATATATATATATTAATTGGTACGAATACTCTTAATTAGGTAATTTTGGTCTGTTCATTTGCCTGCATTTATAA
Source organism: Macrobrachium rosenbergii (assembly GCF_040412425.1). Taxonomy (NCBI): domain Eukaryota; kingdom Metazoa; phylum Arthropoda; class Malacostraca; order Decapoda; family Palaemonidae; genus Macrobrachium; species Macrobrachium rosenbergii. Next base: position 51,110,210 of record NC_089766.1, read on the forward strand.
TTTCTCAACCGAAATTCCTCAAGCTTTATATAGAATTGTGTGATAGCTTATTCTAACCAGAGTATTGATAACTCTGTTTTCTCCTTTGTCGATTTAGTTGAGCTGTTTAAAGAGCAAATTCGACGATTTCGATTATTATTATTATTATTATTATTATTATTATTATTATTATTATTATTATTATTATTATTCAGAAGATGAACAATATTCATATGGAAAAACCCACCGAAGGGGCCACTGACTTGAAAAAGCTTCAAGCTTCCAAGAATATTATTGTACATTATTATTATTAGGATTAAGTTAAAGAAAAATACAGAAAGACTGACTTGAGATCTCAAAGAATATGGTGTACGCTTATTAAAGCGCTGTAAGAGAGAGAGAGAGAGAGAGAGAGAGAGAGAGAGAGAGAGAGAGAGAGAGAGAGAGAGAATTTTCTCCAAGCGTGAGAAAATAAACACGGGAGGCAGCTACCCCCACTGGAATTCCAGGCACCTGGAATTCCAGGCACCCATTTTTAGCGAACGCTTGAATGGGAAGCATCTTTTACATGCAAAGACTTTGGGATTTTTTTTTCCTCCTCTTGTTTGCAACACCTGCTTGCATCGTTTTCCTTTTATTGCCTTTTGAATTTTATTTCCGCTCTTTGTGCGGGGCGTGTTCGGGTATTTTGCTCTCTGTCTGTATTTGGGAATTGATCACAGCATTATTTTAAATATGTAGATTTTGTGGATGTGTTTATTTTTTTGTAAAAATGTTTGAAACTTTATCATTGTGAAAAATACAAGACTGAAGTTACCAACACATTCAGTCTGTAATTTATATATATATATATATATATATATATATATATATATATATATATATATATATATATATATATATATATATATATATATATATATATATATATATATACTGGGTGTAACATGAGTCTATGCAATTATTTTGGGAAATGAAAGAAAAAGTCGTTCTGAGCAGAAAATGTTCTATACACATATGCATTCTAATGCTTTGTTTGTCGGTGAGGCGAATTTTTAAAATAACCGTTATCATTAAACGGGCAAGTAAGATGGCGGACGGGGTGTCGGAGTGAGTAGCCATGGATGGTAGGGGAGGGGGGCTGAAGCTGATCAGTTCACCTGTTACTCTGAACAGTCTCGCTTTTCCGCTGAGACAATTGAGCATGCCTGGGATACAAGTGTCCGATTCCGGATTCATTTGAGAGCAAGGAACTGGCGACAGTGCCTTACCGTTCCAGTAATGTGGAATATGCAGATAAGACGCTTATTTATGGGTTTTGCAACAGTTCCATTTCTAGATTATACGGTTTTGAACTCCACTGTTTATACAAAATAGGAAATCGGCGTTTAGGCCGATGTGAATAAAATACCTCCAAATCAAATGTATTCTTTTGATACTGAACGAAGGGAAGAATTGCATACATCATTGAAACCTCCCTCTCCGTCAGTGGTATTCGCTGGACTCCGATAAAGGAAAAAAAAGCAGGCCTAACGGAATCTCCCCTCCATCAAAGATAGACCTATTCATTAAACACCGATCAAAGATTTAGAGCGTATTATCAAAAATCTCTCCTTCTCCATCAAAAGTATTCATCACACACCAATCAAAGGAGAAAATGCACCTATGAAAACGCTTTCATCTCTGTCAGATGAAAAAGAATGGGAACATTATGGAAAATTCACTTTCTTCATTCTTTCCTGTCAAAGGTAGTTTATTCATACAGTAATCAAAAGATGTAAAAAAGCTGATATTGTTCAAAGTGCACTATCCTCCCTACCTTCAATCCCTTGTCATCATGATTACTGTCACTATCACTCATTCAGCATAGGCGTAGGCCTAGCCTTGTCTCCTGACTGAACAACTCCGTGACGAGGCAGCAGGACAGTTTGCGCTAGAATTCAACGATCACAAATAATGTTGCCAAGTGTCATTTACACTACGTTCTTGATACATAAAGCTAATCATTAAAATTAATTACATGAAGTCTGTTCACAAGTGATTTGCTAGTTGAAGGGACTGTTATGTTAAATTTTGTTCACAGGTGATTTACTAGTTGAAGGGACTGTATGTTACATTTTGTTCACAGGTGATTTACTAGTTGAAGGGACTGTTCTGTTACATTTTTCAGTAACGTGCAAGAAAAAATCGTAATTAAAAGGTTAGCAATTGAGTTGCCTGATGCGCTTCATCAACGGCCCCCCCCCAAATATCCCAGAGACTAATCACTCCAACATCCAATACGCGCCAGCTTACTTGACCGTTTAATGATAACGGTTATTTTAAAAATTCACTTCACCGACAAGCGAAGCCTTAAAATGTATTATGTTTATAGGAACATTTTCTGCTCAGAATGACTTTTCCTTTCATTTTCCAAAATACGTGTTACACCCTGTATATGTATGTATAATATTAACAGTTGTTTCATTGTGCAACTGCGAGGTTTTTCTCCTGTTACACCTTTCAGTTCCTTTAATGACAATATCCGTTTCAGCGCTGAATGACCTCATAGGTCCCAGTACTTGGCCTTTGGCCTAAATCCTATATTCTCAATGAGCGTACCCACTTCACCTATTTGAAGGAGAGGTGGGTCAGTAATCCATTCAGACTCTGTCCTCCATAAACACTCCTCGTATTAACTTTTTGCCAACATTTGCTTTAGGCATTCAAGCTTTCTTTTTTTTTTTTATTATTATTATTCTCCATCATAATAAGCATCCAACGATGAATCTTCAGTAGCAAACAATATCCACTTCACACGCCATTTCCAAACACTCATCTCATCTCCGACAACATTTGACATATATCCAGTATTTCCCTTATTTCTTTCATCCCCTTGTGGGGTTTGTTTGGGGCCGCGTTTGTAGTGCCGTTAGTGCTCCTCACGTGGTGCACTGTAGCCATTGCTTAAGGTTCTTTGCGGCGTCCCTTCGGCCCCTAGCTGCAACCTCTATCATTTTTTATACTGTATTTCCGTTCATATTCTATTTCTTCTGTCAGACTTTCCACCCTCTCTAACAATTGTTTACTAGTGCAATGGCGAGGTTGTCCTCTTGTTACAACTTTTAAACCTTCAACTGTCTATTTCCGCTTCAGCGTTGAATAACCTCATAGGTCCCAGCGCTTGGCCTTTGGCCTAAATTCTATATTCTGTTCTGTACCTTATTTCTTTCATTACACCCTCCATAATATATAATAGCGGCGCAGGCATGTCAGATTCTCTTTGTCATGAAACCTTATTTTAGCTTAAGCCCCTCAATCATAAAAGCTTTCCGGTGATCTCAACAACTTCCACTAGATTCTTTGCACACTCAACACCCTTCACATTGCATCGATATCGCTGCCCCATCATCAACTTTCTGAAGGTCCGTCATTGCCTAATACCTCTTGTTCCCATTACCCGCCAACTTCTCGTGGAACTGTTTTCCAACAACACTGGGTCAGCGCACCCACTTACTTGTCTAAACCTACATTTTTCTTGCTCCAAATTCTTCTGCTATCTGTCATAACGTTCTGAATAGGGATCTTATCGTCTGAAGTTCAGCTGAGGAAAAAAGAAGATAGTTTTAGGTTCAGTTGCATGACAAAAGCGGTCGTACACGAGTGTACCAAAGGATGAATGTGGTAGACCAGAACTGACTGAGTGGAAAAAAGATTGGACGTAATGAAAATATAGCGGTGAAACTGACCAACCACTATAATGAGGAAATGGTTTGGTGTGTTTTTATATATATATATATATATATATATATATATATATATATATATATATTCACGTATATATAGGTAAATATTGTGTATTTATATACATATATATATCATGTGTGTGTATGTGATTTATATATATATATATTTATATATATATATATATATATATATATATATATATATATATATAATGTAAATATTGTATTTATATACATATATCTCGATTTACATATATATACACACATTTGCATAATACGCCATGCCATTTCCCTTAAATCACTTCAATATACGTACTTAAAATAGTGAATCATAGAAGAACCCCTGGGCAGATATATATATATATATATATATATATATATATATATATATATATATATATATATATATATATATATATATATACATGGTGTAACACCAGTTTATGCAAATATTTTGGAAAATGAAAGAAAAAAGTCATTTCGAGCAGAAAATTTGCTATAAATAGACATTTTAAGGCTTCGCTTGTCGGTGGGGTGAATTTTTAAAATAACCGTTATCATTAAACGGTCAAGTATAAGTTGGCGTGAACAATATGTCGAAGTGAGTAGCCTCAGGGATATTGGAGCGCGTTAGGCGGTTCACTATCATACATGTATGCCCATCATGGTGTTTTATCATACAATTTGAGAATATATGGGCCTGTTTGAAAGGTTGGCGAACATGATTGAAGAATGATAACGGCGTTTGATATTTTTCCATCCAACATGAAGTTTGTCTATCGTGTTGGACGAATGTAGGTTGACGGTTGATCATGCAAGCTCAGTTGAGGAATTGCAGCCAGGGCGTTCGTTACCGAATTTCAAGAGTGTTGGATTAAGTTCATCGAACTCTATAAGTCATTTCCACTCTTATGGAAGATTAAGAGCGAGGAATACAAAAATAGAACCCTCAAAGCTGAGTGCTATAACAAATTACTAGAAAAATTGAAAGAACTTAACCCGGGTATAAGTAAGGAGACAGGGCTTTACCATCGTCAATAGTATAGCAAATGTATCATGAGCTATTCGTAGGAAATTCTTGTAGTCTTCAGGAGATGACAGTACAAGCTCATTCAATAGACAATCGTGAGAAAATTTCGACCTTTTCTTAAACCGTTCCTTCATCCACATCTTTTTTCTTTTCTTTGTTATTTACTCCCAACCGCGAGAAGAATGGCAATATTGTCAAGCTTCTCTTTTGCTCATATGGACCGAACGGTTCTCTGATGCATACTAACGTTTGGTATTAATCAATTGCAATGTGTGGCAGTGTATGATCAATCATGGTGGACATGCATACTTGATTGTGAATGGGCCGCCTAAGCCAACTCGATTCCTAGACTTATAATTATGATTTTCTCTTGCAGGTTATTGAAAAGTGTAACATTATAGTCCCTTCAATTAGTAAATCACCTGTAAACAGACTTTATGTAATTAATTTTAATGATTAGTTTTACGTATCAAGATTCAAATTTCATTTTCATTTATTCATCATCATGCGAATGACCTGTTTGGTCCCAGTTCTAGGCCTATGGCCTAGACCTGGTATTTCATCCTAATCCTTCGGGCCAGCCCTATGAGAGCTGATTAGTCAGCTCAGTGGTCTGGTTAAACTATAATAATAATAATAATAATAATAATAATAATAATAATAATAATATGTATCAAGAATGTTGTGTAAGTGTTGCTTGGCAACATTTGTGATCGTTGAATTCTAGCGCAAACTGTCCTGCCGCCTCGTCACGGGGTTGTTGAGTCAGGAGCCAAGACTAGGCCTACGCCTATATGTTGAATGAGTGATAGTGACAGTGGGCTAATCGTGATGACAAGGGAATGTACTGTAGGTAGGGAGGATACTGCACTTTGAACAATGTCAGCTTTTTGCCTCTTTCTATTGCAGTATGAATAGGCTATCTTTGACGGGAACGAATGAGGAAAGTGAATTTTCCATAATGCTCCCATTCTTTTTAATGTGACGGAGACGAAAACGTTTTCATAGGTGCATTTTTTCCTTTGATTGGTGTCTGATGAATACTTTTGATGGAGAAGGAGAAATTTTTGATAATACGTTTTAAGTCTTTGATCGGTGTTTAATGAATAGGTCTATCTTTGATGGAGGAGGGATTCCGTTAGGCCTGCTTTTCTTTCCTTTATCGGAGTCCAGTGAATACCACTGACGGAGAGGGAGGTTTCAATGATGCATGCAATTTTTCCCTTTTGTTCAGTGTCTAAAGAATACATTTGATTTGGAGGCATTTTATTCACATCGGCCTAATCGCCGACTTCCTATTCTGTATAAACAGTGGAGTTACAACCGTGTGATCTAGAAATGGAACTGTTGCAAAACCCATAAATAAGCGTCTTATCTGCATATTCCACTTTACTGGAACGGTAAGGCACTTTTTACAGTTCCTTGCTCTCAAAATGAATCCGGAATTGGACACTTGTATCCGGACCACGTTATCTTGGCGGAAAAGCGAGACTATTCAGAATAACAGGTGAACTGATCAGCTTCATCCCCCTCACCCCATATCCATGGCTACTCACTCCGACACCCCGTACGCCATCTTACTTGCCCGTTTAATAATAAACAGCTATTTTAAAAATTCACCTCACCAACAAACGAAGCCTTAAAATGCATATTATGTTTATAGCACATTTTCTGCTCAGAATGACTATTGCTTTCATTTCCCAAAATATTTGCATAAACACGTGTTACACCCTGTGTATACACACACACAAACACATATACTTTATATATATACATGTGTATAAAATTTTAGTATCATTTTAAATATTGTTGATGCCTTTTCATAGATACATTTTACAAAACAGTCCTGATGGTGTTCCCTATTTTTCCCTTGCAGGTAAGCAGCGTGCAGTGGCCGATTGGTTTCAGCAAATCCCACGAAGAAGTCTGGAGGTGGTGATCGGGGCGGTTTTCAAGGTATCTGCTTCTTTTTAATATTGAGGTCTTCGTTGGTATTGTTTAATTTGTTGTTCTGTTTGTTATGATGATTTTAAAGTTGAACCAAATTCCTATCTTCATTTCTATCGTCGGTTTTACTTCCTAATGAGCACCGTATTCTTTGGGAGCTTGAATTTCAAGGCAGTGGCCCCTTTGGTGGGCTTGTTTCATGTGAATAGGGTTCATCTTCTGAATAACAACAACAAATAATAATAATAATAATAATAATAATAATAATAATAATAATAATAATAATAATGCTAATAGATTCACAATTTCCTGAAAAAACAATCTGAGTAATAAAAATCAATTATATAGTAAATATATTTTGTAAGTCAAAGACTTTCGAACACCTGAACTTTCCTCATCAGTGTTAACGTTTTAACATGATGAGGAACACCGTTCAGGTGTTCGAAATCTTGATTTTTACATAATAATATTTACTAATAATAAAATTACTCAATAATAATAATAATAATAATAATAATAATAATAATTCACCATGTTCTTTGGAAGCTTGAATTTCAAGTTAAGTGGCCCCTTTAGTGGGCTTGTTTCACATGAATAGTGTTCGTCTTCTGAATAGAATAATAATAATAATAATAATAATAATAATAATAATAATAATAATAAATAATAATAATAATAATAATAGTTCACCATGTGCTTTGAAAGCTTGAATTTCAAGTTAAGTGGCCCCTTTGGTGGGCTTGTTCCATATGAACAGGCTTCTTCATCTTCCGAATGACAGTAATAACTTAGAATAAAATCGTGTAAAAAAAAAAAAAAACTCATTTTGTTGTTCCGCCGTCTGGCTGCCTCGGAGCTCCAAAGCCCGTAATCTGATTGCACAACACAGGATCAACGACCTTAGATAATAATGGATGTGGTTTATCATGCTGTTGGCTCGCCCTCCGAGTTCTGGCCCTGGGGGCTGCCGCTGAATTCCGGCTACTTCCGAGGACCAGTTGGCCGGCATACTGGAAGCCCATATCCCGTCGGGTGGGGGCCGGGTGGGGGTTGGGGGTAGTGCCGTTGGTGCACCACTTGCGGTGCACTGTAGGCATTATTTGAGGTTCTCTGCAGCGTCCTTTCTGCCTCTAGCTTTTGCTGTTTGTCTGTTCATATTCTATATATATATATATATATATATACATATATAGTTATGTAATTATATATATAGTATATGTATAATTATATATATATATATATATATATATATATATATATATATATATATATGTATTTATATATATAGTATATGTATATATATATATATATATATATATATATATATATATATATATATATGCATGTATGTATGTATGTATGTATGTATGTATGTGTGTGTGTATGTATATATGTATAAAACAATAGACTAGCATAGCAGCGTTCTCTGGAATACAATAAGGAAATTACACGATGTATATTATCATAATATTTCATATTTAATGTACATATGTTGTATAATATGTAATGTATTTGTTTTAAGTTAGAAGACCCCTAATTATTTTAATCAGTATCAATATAACTACTCGCCTGAGTTTCATTACTTAAGGTTTGATGGGGGAGCGTGGACCCCCTCAAGAAAGAAGGGGGTTACATAGGCGGGATACTCCAGGTCCATTGCAGCGTCCCTTCGGCCCGTAGCTGCAACCCCGTTCATTCCTTTTACTGTACCTCCATTCGTATTCTTTTCCATCTTGCTTTTCACCCTTTCCTGACACTTGCGAGGTTTTCCTCCAGTTACACCTTGCAAACCTTTCTACTCTCAGTTTTCCTTTCAGCGCTGAATGACCTCATAGGGTCCCAGCGCTAGGCCTTTGGCCAGAATTTTAGTTACCATTCCATCCTATAGCAAAAACCTCCTGAAAGGAAATGCAGTGAACATTGAAGAAATAAGGAGAAATGTAAATATTGGAACTTATAATATTTGTAATGATTAAAGGCGGGGAACACTGGGGTGCATCAAATAACCTTTGTTCAGTGATTCCCAGAGAACCTGGGATGTGTTGATGATTTTTATTGGCCGGTGGTTAACAATGAAGAATGTTACACTTCCTTAGGAATGTAAGCGGAATGTATCCCGTAATGACTGTTTTGGATAGTCATACACTTGTTCAGTTATAGAACTTTCCTTCTTGTCATTTCAGACATACCTGCAAGCATTGTAGACACACCTGCAAGCATAGACACCTGTAAGCGTTTTAGGTACACATGCAAGCATTTTCGACATATTCAAGCTTTGTAGACACACCTGCAAGCATTGTAGACACGCCTGCAAGCATTTTAGACACACATGCAAGCGTTTTAGACACACCTGCAAGCATTGTAGACACACCTGCAAGCATAGACACCTGTAAGCGTTTTAGGTACACATGCAAGCATTTTATACACATTCAAGCATTGTAGACACACCTGCAAGCATTGTAGACACACCTGCAAGCATTTTAGATACACATGCAAGCGTTTTAGACACACCTGTAAGCATTGTAGATACAATTGCAAGCATTTTAGACACACCTGTAAGAATTTTAGACACACCTGCAAGCGTTGCAGACATACTTGCAAGCATTGTAGACACTTGCAAGCATTTTAGACACACCTGCAAGCATTTTAGACACACCTGCAAGCACTGTAGACACACCTGCAAGCATTTTAGACACACCTGCAAGCACTGTAGACACACCTGCAAGCATTGTAGACACACCTGCAAGCAGGGCGTTAAGATATTTGAGAAATGAGGTAGAACAGGATTTATTTCATTCGTGTGAACAACAAGTGCCTACTCTGCCCTAAAATGGAAGACTGCAGTGTCTGCAAAAATACAAACCTGAGAAAAATGGTAGATACTGCAGTTTTCCCTTGCCTTACTACTGATTTTGCAGATACTGCAAATGGGAACACCTAAATAAAGCGCTGAAGAATCATTCTGAAACTGCAATATCTTGTGTATCAGTGTTTTGCGAGACCAATAGGTGGCATATATCAATTTCGAAAATGTTGCAGATACTGCAGTTTTCCATTTTAGAGCAGTGTGACTGTCACTGGCAGATATAAATTTGGACGCCATTTTCCTTTCGTGTAAGGGGTTTTCAGGAATTTTAAATGAGCATTTTGCTTCTTCTTCTGAAATTTATGGTCAGTCTTGAACCACACTGCAGGGATAGAAGGGAGTCTGGAAAACTTGATGAAGGAATAACCAACGTGAATGTAATAATCTGTTTCCTTCCCAGTTTTGTGAGTAGGAAGGTTACACAAACAAGTAAAAAATGCGCCGAAGGAACTTCGGCGCAATCGTTTTCTGCACAGCTTACAATGCTGTATGAAGCTCAGCCGCGGCCTGTGAAACCTTCAGCCACAGCCCGGTGGTGGTGGCGGCCTGGGTGTTGGCACCTATAGCGGTGCCAGACGCACGATCATGGCTAAATTTATCCTTAAGTAAAATGAAAACTACTGAGGCCAGAGGGCTGCAGTTTGGTATGTTTGATGACTGGAGGGTGGATGATCATCATACCAATTTACAGCCCTCTAGCCTCAGCAGTTTTTAAGGTCTGAGGCGGACAGAAAAGTGCGGAAGGACAAATAGCCATCTCAGTGGTTTTCTTTTGTAGAAAACTAAAACTGAAAGCTTTAAATAGAAGACTTGAAGGGTCGTTGCAGAGGACATCACAGTGCAACGAATGAGAGAAGAGGAAGGCGTATATAGAGAACACAGGTGACTTTTCATTGTACTTCCAAACTCCCTCTTCAGGATGCAGAATCGACCAAAGGGTGCCTTCTTCCGGTACATTGTCCATCCAAAGCCTAGGAAGCACTTTTAGTTTTTCCTAATGGGTGTGGTGTGCCAAGTTCGAGCTGTCTTCTTATAGTCGTCCTTGGCTTGTTAGTTCTTCACATGGTTTATGGTAACCTGGTAGCAGCATTTGCTCATTCCAAAAGAATTCATCCTTATTGGTCATCAGGTGTATGTGTGACTGTGTTTGGTGTGGGTCCATATCTCGTACAGAATTTAAAGTGGGTGTTGTAGCTTTGTGGTGATCGAGGGCTGATTATGAGTCGATTGAAATAAAGTTACGCCTGATACATCTGCCTACATATTTAAGGATCATCTGGCATACTGCATAAGCCTTCATCTACACAAGCAAGCAAGAAATTTACTTTCTGGAAGGCGTTAGAGAATTTTCTGCCCAAGATGCCCAAGATTCCCTGGGCAATACTCTAATTGCAAAAATGCTGTCCTTTAACTATGGTCATTGTGGTACTGTTGTACTCCATCCCTCATAAATACTGATATTCCTGGATACTATTGAGGGTTATCTGTGGAGACCAGCCTGTGGCAAAGTGCATGGGCTTCATTTTAATTTGTCTTATGGACTGGAGGCTTTCTGTTTTCAGTTAGAGGTGAAGAGTGTTTGCCGTGATCTAGTATTACCTGCCCAGAGTGTTTAGGGAGACCACGGTCAGAGTTCCTCTGAAGGGGAAGCGCAACACCCATTGATGGACATTGAAAATAGTATTATTGAACAACTTCACAAAGTGGGTATCATAGGAGAAGTTATGCTGTTTTTAGAATTTATTTTCATCTGAAAATTAGAAATAATATATTCAAGTCACACCTCTTACAGCATTGAATTAAACTAGCACATTCGTATTTTTAAAATTACATAACTTCTGCTGTGTTCTTGCTGTTCCTGAGATCCTGGGGAATATTTGAAGTAGTAACTACTGTATTAGAAAGTTTCCCCATTTTGATAAAATACGACCTGTATGGTTGTGTCTGTTTTTTTTTTATTTTAAGAGAGAGGAGAGAGGGTCTTTGTCTCTTGCTATCTATCCCCCCATAGGTGGGGTAGTGCCGTCAGTGCACCTCATGTGGTGCACTGTAGGCATTACTTAAGGGTCTTCGTAGGGTCCCTTCGGCCCCTAGCTGCAACCCCTTTCATTCTTCTCACTGCACCTCTGTTCACATTTTCCTTCTTCCATCTGGCTTTCCACCTTCTCAAACATTTGTTTTGTTGAGCAACTGCGAGGTCTTCCTCCTGTTACACCTTTCAAACCTTCTTACTGTCAATTTCCCTTTCATTGCTGAATGACCACAAAGGTCCCAGCGCTTGTCCTTTAGCCTAAATTCTGTATTCTTTTTCCTCTTCTTCGTATCCACCGTAGAAAATATAAATGTGTAAGAGATCCTGTCCAGATATGCTTATCTTCATTCCGTACAGGTGGGTAAAAAAAGGTGATTTTTGTAACACTTTGGACTGGGCCTGTGTCCGTAACCCACCATATGGTTTTAGAAGGATTTGGTGGAGCGAAGTGCAACAGTTGTTATAGATTGTTGATCGTGGAGCACTGTCTGGTGCACTCAGATATTTTTATGATGAGCATATATATATATATATATATATATATATATATATATATATATATATATATATATATATATATATATATATATATATATATATATATATATATATATATATATATATATATATATCTATATATACTGTATATATATATACCTCATCCCCATCGCACAGACAGTAAGGTTCCTCGTAGGGGTTAGTGTCGTCAGTACCCCTCATGCGGTGCACTGTAGGCGTTACTTAAGGTTCTTTGCAGCGTCTCTTCGGCCCCTAGCTGCAACCCTTTTCATTCTTTTTACTAAACTTCCATTCATATTCTCTTTCTTCCATTTTTGCTACCCACCCTCTCCAGACGATTGTTTCATAGTGCAAGTGCGAGGTTTTCCTCCTATTATACCTTCCAAACCTTTCTACTCTCAGTTTCCGTTTCAGCGCTGAGTGACCTCATAGGCCCTAGTACTTGGCCTTTGACTTAAATTCTATATTCTTTTCTGTACTATAGACTGGGGTTGAAATTGGAACACTCACACGGTGTTCCAGTTGAAACCACCTCAGCTACCGCGATTCAGTTTTCCTTTCGGTAAGCTGCTGAATTTTATATAATAGACCATGTCTGCCATCGCACAAACAAACAAGTAAAATAATGCCCCGAAGTTTCTTCGGCGCAATCAAGTTTTTTGTACAGCATAATCGAGGCCACCGAAAATAGACTATCTTTCGGTGATTCTCGGTATAATGCTGTATCAGCAGCGGCCTGTGAAAGTTTAACCACAGCCCGGTGGTGGCCTGCCCAGTATTGTTGTCAGACGCACGATTTTGGCTAACTTTAACATTAAATAAAATCAAAACTACCGTGTCTGGAGGGCTGCAACTTGGTATGTTTGATGACTAGAGTGTGGATGATCAACATACCAATTTGCAGCCCTGTGGCCCCAGTAGTTTTTAAGATCTGAGTGCGGAGGGAAAAAAGTATGGACAGAAAAAGCCGGCACGATAGTTTTCTTTTACAGAAAACTAAAACTACACCCTGTTCACTGATTACAGGAGGGCCGTATTTTTATAATAAATATATACTTGGGAAGACGAAATAATATCATTGGTTCTCATTCTTGGGTGCTGCATACAGCTGAATTTGGAATGCAGGTCAGTTGAAAAATGCATCCGTGCAGAAAATGCAGATAAACAAAAGGTAATTATGTTGATAATTATGGAGCAGTAGATCTGACATTCTTGTGGAGCACCTGTTGAGAAATTGAGGTGCCAGAATTAAAGATCTGAATGTGTGTTAAGGAATATAGAAGAAATTAAAACTGGATTATTTGGGAGCTGCAATGTCCATTTAAGTTGATGACTATTTGTTGATGAAATGAACAAAATTTATATTTAAAGATATGGTTAAATGCTGAGGAATGGGAGCGTTGAATTGAAAAGCCTATTTATCAGAAGAGGGATTGAAATGGCCTATTTAAAGATATGAACACAAAAAGTGTTCGTTTCTGCAGTGTTCAGTTTTCATTGAAATGACTTTTTCCATTCTCAGTTTCTTTTTAGTGAAAGAAAGTACAGACACCACCCCTACTTACGAACATTCAACTTACGAACATTCAGAGATACAAACAAACGGGATCGCAAGTTAAAACTGTGTTTAGAGCGTTCCGCTTTGCCACTCTAAGCTCAGATTTTATTCTGTACATTCAGTACTGTATGTACAGTGTATTGTGTTTTGGGATGAAAAACGTACAATACTGTATTGATTTTATATCAAACTGTACTTAAATAGAAATGAAGAGTACAGTAACCAACTTAACAAACAATTCAGCTTACAAACGGCCGTCTGGAACGTAACTCGTTTTTAAGTAGGGTGGTGTCTGTACATTCAGTACTGTATGTACAGTGTATTGTGTTTTGGGATGAAAAACGTACAATACTGTATTGATTTTATATCAAACTGTACTTAAATAGAAATGAAGAGTACAGTAACCAATTCACAACCAATTCAACAAATGGCCGTCTGGAACGTAACTCGTTTTTAAGTAGGGTGGTGTCTGAAAATATCTACTACACGAGAAAGTGCTTCGAGGTGGTGTAACAAGTTCATTCACTCTAAATTTATATTGTGTACATTACATGTTAGTCGGCGGTATTTAACTTGGCGATCAATAATAAGGTTCATTGTTAATACCAGGTGGCGTTGACGGACCAAATAGATTTTACAAACCTTTCGGTGTGTTGTGCGTTCACATATCTTTGTACAGTTATTTATCTTAGCTCTGTGTGTGTAATTATGCGTAGAATGTTTTCCAAGCTGCTGCTTCTCAAGTTCACGCTGTTGTTTCTTGAATGAAATCGCACTCGAGTGGTTTGCTGATTGCTGTTTTCAAACAGACCGTTGTGATTTTGAAGTTATTGCAGCTTCTTAAAGAATATGCGTTACCTTTCTCATTCTGTGCGTGCACGCGAGTATGACCTAACCTTACGGGAACCGTAAAGTGGAAAGTAGATTCCGGGAGGTAATTATTATTTTTATGCAGAAGATGAAACCTATTCATATGGAACAAGCCTACCAAAAGGGCCGTTGACTTGAAATTCAAGCTTCCGGAGAATATTAAGGTGTTCATTAGGAAGAGGTAAGAGGAGGTACAGGGAAATGCAGAAAGAAGAGATCACACTCACTTATTAAAAAAAATTAATAATGATGATAAACAGGTAAAAAAATGCGCTGAAGGTTCTTCGGCGCGATCGAGTTTTCTGTACAGCGTATAATGCTGTATGAAACCCTCAGCCGCGGCCCATTAAACTTTCAGCCACGGCCCAGTGGTGTCCTGTGTTGTTGGCACATATAGCGGTGCCAGAGGCACGATCATGGCTACCTTTAACCTTAAATAAAAATAAAAACTACTGAGGTTAGAGGGCTACAGTTTGGTATGTTTGATGATTGGAGGGTGGACGATCAACATGCCAGTTTGAAGTCCTCTAGCCTCAGTAGTTTTTAAGATCTGAGGGCGGACAGAAAAAAGGGCGTTCGGACACACGATAGCCATCTCAACAGCGTTGTTTTACAGAAAACTAAAAAAGATAATTAAGGGAATTCCATTTTTGAATTTAGAAACTTATTTCGAAGTGTGAGAAAGTATGGGTACTTAGCTCGGGTCATAAACAGCCTTTCAGTTTCTGAATATATATATATATATATATATATATATATATATATATATATATATATATATATATATATATATATATATATATATATATGTATATATATAGATATATATACAATTTTTATCATTTGTGAAGTATTTGAGCCTTTAGCGGAGAGGAATGCGCCGAAATTGTACCTCAGTATTACACTGATAATTCTGCTTTACATCAAGATTCCCCCCGTAGGAGGGTAGTGTAGACAGTGCACCTCATGTGTAGGCATTACCTAAATTTCTTTGCAGCGTCCCTTCGGCCCCTAGCTGCAACCCCTTGCATTCCTTTTACTGTACCTCCGTTCATATTCTTTCTTTCATCTTATTATCCACCCTCTCTAACAATTATATCATAGTGCAATTGCGAAATTTTTCTCTTATTACACCTTAGTAACCTCTAAGTCTCAATTCTCCTCTCAGCGCTGAATGAACTCAAAGGTCCCAGCGCTTGACCTTTGACCTAAATTGTATATTCCGAAAGAAATGTTTCAAGGATGCTAATCGCAAGATCCCCCCCTTTTTTTTTGTGGGCGGAGTCGTCAGCCCTCACTTCCGAGATGAAAAGAAATGTGGGAGGCGATGGGTGGGTTCTCGTGGAGTGCATGGGCGGAGTTGCTGAAGAACGGACGGTTGGGTTTACTTTGAGGTGAGTGAGTGTGGGCACATTTAAAGAAGGGAGCAGAGATTGCGTATTGTTATTATTATTATTATTATTATTATTATTATTATTATTATTATTATTATTATTATTCAGAAGATGAGCCCTGTTCATGTGGAACGAGCCCACGGGGGCCATTGAAGTCCTCTGTTGATATAAAATTCATTATTATTATTATTATTATTATTATTATTATTATTATTATTATTATTATTATTATTTTTATCATTCAGAAGACGAACCCTATTCAAGTGGAACAAGCCCACGGAGGCCATTGAAGTCCTGTATTGATATGAAATTCATTATTATTATTATTATTATTGTTATTATTATTATTATTATTATTATTATTATTATTATTCAGTAAATGAACCCTATTCATATGAAACAAGCCCACCAAAGGGGCCACTGACTTGAAATTCTTCAAGCTTCCAAAGAATTTGGTGCTCATTAGGAAGAAGTTAGAGAAGGTAAAGGGGAGTACAGAAAGAGGAGATCTCACTTACTGAAATAAAATTAACAAAGTAATAAATAGATAAAGAAGTAATAAATTGCAAGAAGAACAGCATTAAGGTAGTGATTCATTGCACCCTTCGCCTGAACTTCTGAAGAAGAAGTTCCAATTGCACGACATCCTCAGTAGGGAGACTGTTCCACTGGGAGAGAGAAAACGGAAAATGAAACACGAAGTCTGTATCACGTTTGTTTCAGTTACGTTCAGTACTTGTATGGATTTTTAAAATTTGTCCTTTCCAATAGCTGATCTCCTGTATTTCCCATTACCTTGTGTTACTTATTTCCATTGAACACTGTATTCTTTGGAAGCTTGAATTACAAGTCAGTGGCTCCTGTGGTGGGCTTTTTCCATGTGAATAGGGCTCGTGTTCTGAATAATAATAATAATAATAATAATAATAATAATGATTCGATTGTATTATAGGCATATATAATAATATAATATATATATATATATATATATATATATATATATATATATATATATATATATATATATATATATATATATGTATTGTGTGTGTGTGTGTTTGTGTGTGTGGGATTGGTTTGTGTCCTAACGTATGCTGTGAATTACGCACTTAGTTCTTGGATTGACGACTGAAGTGGCCATAACCAGGTTTAAAAAAAGGCGTTGGGGCTAGCAACCTCATCCCAAAAAATCTGCTGAGACCCAGAACGACGATTGAGAGAGAGAGAGAGAGAGAGAGAGAGAGAGAGATTTTTTGTTTTTTCAGCGAAAAATGCAATAAATGAATAAACCCTAAATTGCGATGGTGAGGATAAGTCTCTCTTCCACGACGTCAGTAACCTAGATGTTTGTGACGCCAGTTTTAATAGCCACAGATCAATCAATCAGTGAAGTCTCTTCCGGAGTCGAATGTATCTGAATTTGACAGACTTATGTATGTATGTATGAGCGGGAATAGAATTATATCCTTCTTCGTGGCCAGTTCGTTAAAGTTAACCTTATTCTGGCATTTCGGGTGCGGGTTCGAAGCCTTCCTCTGTAGTCGGAGTTTCTTCATTTGTTTCTTCATTTGGATCTTAGGCTTTGTAGTGACGAGGGTTATTAGAATATATAGGATTTAGGTCAGAGACCAAGCGCTGGAGCCTATGAGGTCATTCAGCGCTGAAACAAAAATTGACAGTAAAAAGTTTCAAAGGTGTAACAGGAGGAAAACCTCGCAGTTGCACTGTGAATCAGTTGTTAGGAGGAGGTGGAAAAGAAGATGGAAGAAAGAGAATATGAACGGAGGTACAGTAGAAGGAATGAAAGGGGTTGCAGCTACGGGCCTAAAGAAGGGACGCTGGAAAGAACCTTAACTAATGTGTACAGTGCACCGCATGAGGTGCACTGATGGCACTGCCCTCCTACGAGGGACAAGGGTTAGTGGAACATATCAGTGTGATGTACATCGTTGGTCGGTCTTTGGTGTAAGAACTGGAAACATTCAAACATTTACGTTCAATGTCATTAAAGTCTAGTCTAATATGAGCAAATATTTGGTGAGGCTAAAGTAAAATTATTCTTTTACTAGGATCCAGAGAATTTGGTTCAGCAGTTTAAAATGTAGATCTTGATTGTCAATTGTCCTTCGAAGAAAAGCCATTCTCCCCTAAAATGGAAGACTGTAGTATCTGCAAAAATACAAAACTGAGAAAAGTGGTAGATACTGCAGTTTTCCCTTGCCTTACTACTGATTTTGCAGATACTGCAAATGGGACCCCCTAAATAAAGCATTGAAGAATCATTCCGAAACTGCAGTAACTTGTGTATTAGTGTTTCACGAGCCCGATAGGTGGCATGTCCCAGTTTCGAATATTTTGCAGATACTGCAGTTTTCCATTTTAGGGCAGCATTCATTGTTGTATCAACATTGGATAGTGCTGAAAATATTTACAGCAGTCGGGAATGGCCACTGTAAACAGCATTACTTTCCCACGCATAACTCAAAGAAATTATTATTATTATTATTATTATTATTATTATTATTATTATTATTATTATTATTATTATTATTCTATAAGGTCAAAAGAATGCAGTAGTGGCAGCCGCCCAGTCAAAATAAAAACAAATAAGGTAAACCAATTAGACTATGAAATGAGACCTGCTTAAAAACAAAAGAGAAAAATGGCGAGGCGACCAGGAACATTTTGTACATTTATATAGAACAGAATATAGAATTTAGGCCAAGGGCCAAGCACTGGGACCTGTGAGGTCATTCAGCGCTCAAAGGGAAATTGAGAGTAGAAAAGTTTGCAAGGTGTAACAGGAGGAAAACCTCGCGGTTGCACTATGAAACAATTGTTAGGAGAGGGTGGAAAATAGGATGGAAGAAAGACAATATGAATGGAGGTACAGTAAATGGAATGAAAGGGGTTGCAGCAGCTAGAGAGCCGAAGGGACGCTGCAAAGAACCTCAAATAATGCCTACAGTGCACCGCATGAGGTGCACTGACGGCATTACTCCCCTACTGGGGTACAGTAGTCAAATAATTAATGACTTATCTGATCAAATCTGGAATGAATACCAGAGAGATTTTATGGAACAGTTTGTAATTTCTGGAACTTCTTTGGTTCAAGACAGTGAGACGCCTTCGAGGAAATTATGATTCGGTTGGAAACAGTCATGAATTAGCCTGCTTCGTGGATATGGAAATAAGAGGAAGCACAGCAAGGAAGGAAGGAAGGAGGAAGGAAGGAAGGAAGGAATCAATCACTGAGCTTAGCGTGAGCGGAAGAGTATTATTATTATTATTATTATTATTATTATTATTATTATTATTATTATTATTATTATTATTCTTCAAAAGATGAACCCTATTCATGTGGAACAAGCCCACAGGGGCCTTTGAAGTCCTTTATTGATATAAAATTTATTATTATTATTATTATTATTATTATTATTATTATTATTATTATTATTATTATTATTATTATTATTCAGAAGATGAACCCTATTCATATGGAACAAGCCCACCAAAGGGACCACTGACTTGAAATTCTTCAAGCTCCCAAAGAATATGGTGTTCATTCGAAAGAAGTCATTATTATTATCATTATTATTATTATTATATTATTATTATTATTATTATTATTATTATTATTATTATTATTATTATTCAGAAGAATGGAACAAGCCCACCAAAGGGACCACTGACTTGAAATTCTTCAAGCTTCCAAAGAATAAGGTGATCATTCAAAGAAGTCATCATTATTATTATTATTATTATTATTATTATTATTATTATTATTATTATTATTATTATTATTATTATTATTATTATTATAAATCAGAAGATGAACCCTATTCATATGGAACAATCCCACCAAAGGGACCACTGACTTGAAATTCTTCAAGCTTCCAAAGAATAAGGTGTTCATTCGAAAGACGTAAGAGAAGGTAAAGAGAAATACAGAAAGAAGAGATCTCACTTATTAAAAAGAAAAAGAAAAAAATAAATAGACAAAGACGTATTAAAACGCAATGAGAATATTATCAGGGGCAGTAATGCATCGCCCCTTCGCTCGAACGTTTAAAGCAGCAACGAGGGAAGAATCGCAAAAATGCGAACTGCTGCAAAAAAACGAGGACGCAGATCCGCGGAACAATTATTGACGACAGCGGTTGCTCACATACCTCGCTAATGAGAATGAGGACGAGGAGGAGGACGAAGAAGAGCGCTTGATGATTGCGACAACAGCGGCAGCAAGCAAGCAAGCAAGCAAGCAAGAGAGAGAAAAGAGTCGACCTGCAGACGAGAAACTAAGCAGAGTGCTAGTAAGAACGATAACATCACGAGCAGCCTCGGCAAGGACAACAACAGCAAAAGCAACAACAACAACAACAACAACAGCGGCAGCAGCAGCAGCAGCAGCAACAACAGTCGCCTCCTCCCCCTCCTCCTCCTCCTCACTGTACTCCTCCTCTCATCATCATCTTGGTTTTAAAGGTGTAAGTGAGATGGCCTGGACAGTCAGGCGCCTATGACTGGCTTTAGTCGTGACCACCACATTACTTACCAACAACACCCCCTCCGCTCTCTCTCTCTCTCTCTCCCTCCCTTCCTTCCTCACTCCTCCCCTCTCTCTCTCTCCTCCTCACTCCTCCTCCTCCTCCTCCTCCAAACATCTACTTCTCTACCCCTGTTCTCTCATCCCATGGTATTCCGCTTCTTCAGCCCGGGATTACCCGCCTGCTGGGTTCCCCACCCCACCAGACCCCCAGGGAAACCCCTGGGGTCCTACCGGCATGCACACCTGTCTTCGCCCGCCATATGTAGCCATACCGGGTCGTGCTTGAAGAAGCATGCTTTCAATTTTCTGGTGTCTGCTTGCCTCCCCGTCTCGTACAGGTCAGGATGACTGACAGCTGCTTTCCTAGCAACAATATGTACCCTCGGTAGAGATGGAGAAGTTAAAAACGATTTATTATTATTATTGTTCAGAAGATGAAACCTATTCCTATGGAACAAGCCCACCAAAGGGGCCATTGACTTGAAATTCAAGCTTGCAAAGAATATGGTAGATGAACCCTATTCATATGGAACAAGCCCACCAAAGGGGCCACTGACTTGAAATTCAAGCTTCCAAAGAATATTAAGGTGTTCATTAGGAAGAAGTAAGAGGAGGTAAAGGAAAATACAGAAAGAAGAGATCCCACTCACTTATTAAAAAAAAATGATTAAATTAACAAACAGATAAAAATGTATTAATATGCAAGGAGAATTGCATTAGGGTAGCAATGCATTGCACCTTCGCTTGAACTTCTGAAGTTCCAGTTGCACGACACCTTCTGGGAGGCTGTTCCACAGTCCAAAGGTGTGAGGGATAAATTTCATAGACATGGAGATAATCGGATAACTTCTCATTATCTTTCGTGTTGGTAAGGTAATTGGAAACGCCGATAAATTTTTTTTTTTTATTTATTTTTTCTTTAATATCTGCGCATTTTATTTGTTGTGTCCTCCGACGAAGAACTTGTGGTGCAAGTTCATTTTTTTCACCGTTAGATTTTCGTTCCTTGATCTTGGAAATCATTTGTTCTGCAACATTTGCAATGCTTTTACCTCTGTTATTATTATTATTATTATTATTATTATTATTATTATTATTATTATTATTGTTGTTTTATTATTATTATTATTATTATTATTATTATTGTTGAAGAAATCACATAGTGGTGCAGATATAAATATATATATATATATATATATATATATATATATATATATATATATATATATATATATATATATATATATTTATATTTATATCTACACCACTGTGGATTTCTATCATGCTATTATTATTTTATGACTCATGCTATTATTATTATTATTATTATTATTATTATTATTATTATTATTTAACAAAGAATTGTCCATTGACCCGACCAGCAAGCATCAACGCAAAAATAAGAACCATTCGTAAAAAAAAAAAAGCAAATAAACAAATAAAAGAGGGGCGAAAATAAGATCTGGAACAAAGTTCCTTTTGTTCGCTTTCGTCCCGTAAGCGGGATTAAACAAAAAAAAAAAAAAAAAAAGAGAGAGACTTTCCTGGAATGGTCGGCCATGAGCCAGTCTCCAGACAGAATACCAGGATTCTTTATTTATTTCTTTATTTTATTTGTTTATTTTTAAGAAAGTCTGGTTTGGGTTAAACTGGCTGGTTGAGTACGGTCGCATCTAGATATGGGGGGGAAGTGTATTATTATTATTATTATTATTATTATTATTATTATTATTATTATTATTATTATTATTAAGTCTAATTCGTGGTATCTCGCTGGTTGAATGAGGTCGGATCCAGATATGGTTGGAGGGAAGTATATTATTATTATTATTAAGGTTGGATCCGGATATGGTGGGATGGAAGTATAGTATTATTATATTATTATTATTATTATTATTATTATTATTATTATTATTATTATTATACAGAATAAGCTTTAGAAGCCATGAACGTGCAAAGGAAATTTCTACAAAACAGGATACCCTTGTGAGAAAGAAGTAAGCATATAGAGGGAATAACTAGTGAATAATAAATGAAAAACTACAGAAATATATACATACATAAACCACAGTGTAAGAACACTTAAGACGGTGCTTCATTTGTCAGAGTTTGTACTGAGCAGGTAATGTTAATGAGCAAAGCACAATAGCGTAAAAACTGACTGGGATTATGGTGTTGATGGAGATAGTCGAGTTATACAAGTAGCCAAAGTGATGTCTGATATATATAATAACAATCACAAATGATTTACATAAAGTAATTAGTAAATTAGTTTAGCTCTCCACTTACAGATAACTTCAATTTTTAAGCCCTGTAGGGGTTAGTGCCGTCAGTGCACCTCATGCGGTGCACTGTAGGCATTACTGAAGGTTCTTTGCAGCGTCCCTTCTGCCCCTAGCTGCAACCCTTTTCATTCCTTTTACTCTACCTCCGTTCGTATTTTCTTTCTTCCATCTTCCTTTCCACCCTCTCCTAACAATTGTTGCATAGTGCAACTGCGAGGTTTTCCTTCTGTTGTCTTTTAAACCTTTTTGCTGTCTGTTTCCATTTCAGCGCTGAATGACCTCATAGACCCCAGCACTTGGCTTTTGGCCTATATCCTATATTCTATCCTTCACCTGTTAAGTGTCTTCCTTAATTCAGGTACGTGCAAAGGAGGCATAGTAGTAATGGAAAGAGATTTGAAATTGATCTAGGTTGTGGAAATTAAATCAGTTAGTGTTTTCATAAACTGAATGATAATATATTCCATACTTTTATGAAGAATGCCTGCCTTTTAAAAAGCAGCAGTTACATGGTCAAGGAACAGAGACTGGCAGAGAATTCTGCATTCGGGAAGTGAATTTTATGATGGAACTATTCATACTGGTTGGTCCTCACGTTTGGGACTTCTACGCAGTGTATGTGGGACAGGGAAGGCTGGTGTCTACGCTTACGGTGGCAAAGCATTCAGTCAAAAGAAAGTGACGACAGCACGCAATCAAGAAGCCTTCAAGCACACCCAGAACATGAAATACTATAACAAAGGCCTGAGGTCTATACTGAGGATGAGAAAGTGTAGTTATACAATTAAGAAGTCTGGCACGTACACCTAAGACAAGTAATCAGAGACTTTGTACAATAAAAGAAAAAAATTTTTGCATACCAAGGACGACAAGACACGGAATGCAGCATATAATCAAGAAGCCCAGTGTTTACACTGAGGACATACAATCAGTGAACCTTCCAGGTACAGTGATTACGAGAAAATGAAGTCAACATTCATTCAAGAAAGCAAAAGTATCTTTCAGTGGAGAAGCTTGACGTGTATACCAAAGACGAGAAAGCGAAGTCAGCTTACAGTAGACAGCATGCAGTCAAAATTCCTGGAAGTTCAGACTCTGTTATGCCAGGAACAACAGCATGCTGTCAAAATTCTACTGATGTAACTTGGCAGAGTGGATTCTGTTTTGGTGTTGTCTATGGTGTTTGTAGGTGTTTAGTGATGGATCAAGCCAGTATCTATGTTGGGGACAGTATTTTGTTGTTGAGGTTATTAAGTGCTTGTCTGGTGAGGTGAGTATGGTTCAGGTGATGTTTTTGGTGGTATAGAATTCAAGATATTTGTATAGTGTCCTTCAATTTGCCTGTGTGTTGGAGGGTGGTCGTGAAAATTGTGTATAGGGACTGACAGTCAAGAAGCCCAACGTGTAGATTCAGTATTTATAGGACTGAGAAAGCGTTCAGGCTTTTGAGAGCAGCCTTCAAGCCAGTGTGTATAGGACTGAGAAAGCATTCAGGCTTTTGAGAGCAGCCTTCAAGCCAGTGTGTATAGGACTGAGAAAGCGTTCAGGCTTTTGAGAGCAGCCTTCAAGCCAGTGTGTATAGGAGCAGCGTTCAGGCTTTTGAGAGCAAGCCAGTGTGTATAGGAGTGAGAAAGCGTTCAGGCTTTTGAGAGCAGCCTTCAAGCCAGTGTGTATAGGCAGCGTTCAGGTTCTTCAAAGCCAGTATCTATAGGACTGAGAATGTTCTTGAGAGCAACGCTCTTGAGAGGCAGCGCAGGTTCAGCAACGTTCGAGCCAGTATCTACAGGACTGAGAAAGCGTTCAGGTTCTTGAGAGCAACGTTCGAGCCAGTATCTACAGGACTGAGAAAACGTTCAGGCTCTTGGAGCAGCAACACCTTTCATTCCCTTTACTGTACCTCCATTCATATTCTCAGTCTTCCATCTTACTTTTCACCCTCTTCTAACAATTATTTCTTAGTGCAGCTGTTAGGTTTTCCACCTGTTACACCTTTGTAACCTTTTACTCTCAATTTTCTTTTCAGCGCTGACCTCATAGGTCCCAGCACTTGGCCTTTGGCCTAAATTGTATATTCTATTCTATACGCCCAAGCCTTTCATAGTGATATAATGAAGGGGAGGGGTGGGGTTACCTTTATGTATCTTCAAATGTTGTCAGGATTGAGGGAGTTTGAAGTTAAGAGGTAGGAAGGATAATTGTCTCAGAAAGATTGTAACAAACAAAGCTTTGCGATACCCATTTCAGATCCACATTTACAAAGGCTTGAACAAGAGCTGCTGGAGAGGACTGATTAGGCAAGGGAGTGATTTGTTAAGATTTGAATCTATCAATATGTGAACTGATAAGGAAAGAGAGGATTTGAAAGTCACTAATAAAATATATGTAATTATAATTATATAGTATGTAATATATAATATATATATATATATATATATATATATATATATATATATATATATATATATATATATATATATATATATATATATATATATATATATATATATATATATACACACACACACGTTAGGCCAGATTAAGGGCAGGAATACGATGGGATACGCATTTTGTTTTAATCCTACGTTTCGTGACAACATCGCCACATCTTCAGGGATTTTCTACAAAATACAATATATGTTAACATTAAAAAAGAGCTGATTATAAGATCCGACAGTTGAAAAGGCTAAAACAATTTTCAACTATTGGATCTTATAATCAGCTCTTATTTTATGATAACGTAATGTATTTTATTTTGTAGAAAATCCCTGAAGATGTGGCGATGTTGTCACGAAACGTAGGATTAATACAAAATGCGTATCTCATCGTATTCCTGCCTCAATCTGCTTTCATCGTGTATATATATATATATATATATATATATATATATATATATATATATATATATATATATATATATATATATATGTATATATATATATACATATATATAAATATATATATATACATATATTTATATATATATAGAATATATATATATATACACATGTATGTATGTATACAGTGTATATTTAGATATTTCTTATTTGAAGCTCCTTTTAAACTTATTTATCTAATTATCTTAATTTCATACTAATTTTATTACGGCGTCAATAACCTAGGATGTTGTGACGCCAGTTTTAGTAGCCACAAATAAATCAATCACCAATAAAAAGAAAGAAAATTCAGGGCAGAAAACTATCGTAAAATGGTTCCAGAACCGGTGAAGGAAAATGTAATGGGAAATGTTAATTGCAGCTGACTCAGGCTGGTCTGATAAGAGCCCAGAAATGACAATGTAGAAATGAGTGAAGCCGTAAATAGGCAGTTCTGTTATCAGGCCTATAATGCCAGAGCCATTACTCTGGTGATAACCAGAGTAATATATATGTTCTTCCTTTGTCATTGTTAAGTGGAATCATGAATTAGAAAAAGCAATACCGATTAAATAATAATAGCGGAATAGATCAGATTACGCTTTCAGTGTACACTTGAAAAATATGTTGTGGCTTGTGTGTGTGTGTGTGAGAGAGAGAGAGAGAGAGAGAGAGAGAGAGAGAGAGAGAGAGAGAGAGAGAGAGAAATACCTCAGAGCCTGGCTCATGTGTATTAGCACGTTTTTTCTGGGGTTATCAGAGTGCTCATCCTTTCATTACAGCCACAATAGTGTACTTTCAATAATTCGAGATCAGTCGTTGAATATTTTTTCGGATTTCACGACATCACTCCGGTTCGGGGAGGGGGGAGGGGGTAGTGTCGTCAGTACACCGCATGACTTTACTTAAGGTTCTTTGCAGCGTGCCTTCGGCCCCTGGCCGCATCCGCTGTCATTCCTTTGACTGTACAATACATATTGTCTTTCTTCCATCTTACTTTCCTCCACCCTCTCCTAACAATTGATTCATGGTGCAGCTGCGAGGTTTTCCTCCTGTTACACCTTTCAGACCTTTTACTGTCAATTTCCGTTTCAGCGCTGAATGACCTCGTAGGTCCCGGTGCTTGGCCTTTCTCCTAAATCCTATATTCAGTTCGGTTGTAGTACGTATTCATTGACGGTTCGATTTAATATTTTTGCAAAATTTTATAGAAAATATGAAATTCGTAACAACTTCGGGACTCTTCTCTGTCATTCTTTCCCTCTCTTGACACGCTGATTGTTTGTACATAAGTTTGTTGTTCATCAGATGTCATCGCTTAATATATTTGATGATGATGAGACATATAATATCTATGTACGGATTTTACGAGGTTTTTCATGGAGAAGTAAGATAATCACGTATGGCAGTTGTACTACTGTAGATCTGTTGAATATATATATATATATATATATATATATATATATATATATATATATATATATATATATATATATATATATATATATATATATATATATATGTGTATATTATATTATGTTATATAAATATATATATATATGTATATTATATTATATTATATATATATATATATATATGTATATATATTTATATATATAAATGTATGATTATAATCACTTTTTGTACGTGATTCATTTATCACACATTACCACAGGTCTCTTATTTTTCACCTGTGGTAATGTGTGGTATATATATATATGTATATAGCCTATTTACAATATACACATTTATATTTATATATATATATGTATACACGTATAGTATATAATATATACAGTATATATACATACATGTATGTGTGTGTGCGCGCCTTAATGCCGCGTTTAGCTGAAAAAATGAAATTTATAATACCATGACAGTGCGCTATCGGCCTGTGTTAATTAGATGAAAACCCATGCATACATGCCGTAGAGTTTATTAAGTAGTGTGGATGGAACCTTACGCCGTCAAATCGTTTGGCAAGAAACTTCAGACACATTAATATTAAAACTGAAACACCTAGAAGTAGATATTTCCCAATACCATTTCCATTATGCAACTGATGCAAACTTATTTCTGGTCAGTGGTCCATTTTTTAATTTTTTTTTTTTTGTGTCGGAGGGGCGAAGGTTTGTAGGGTTTTATCCCGAGTTCTTTATATGTTTTTTAACAGATTCAGTAGATACGTTTTTATATGAAGTATATTTAAGGTTTTCTGTTGAACATTGAAATGATATATATAAGAGAAAAAGCACTTGATGAATTTTCTCTGAAGCTGAATTCTCTAAAGCTATATATATATATATATATATATATATATATATATATATATATATATATATATATATATATATATATATATATATATATATATATATATATATATATATATATATATAGCCACAATGCCCTCTTAATAATTCTTCGCGCTTTTTGGATATATATATATATGTATGTATGTGCTTTTTGATATGTATGTATGAATATGTATGCTATGTATGTATCTATATTGTATATATATTGATATAATTTTCATTGATTTAGGTAAAATGACCAGTAAACTTTTATATATATATATATATATATATATATATATATATATATATATATATATATATATATATATATATATATATATAGATAGGTATATATATTGTAAAATTGTTTCCATCCTAAATCAATGAAATTTATATCAATATATATACAATATATATATATACATATTATATATATACTTTATATTTTATATCCCGTTGTTATTATATATATATATATATATATATATATATATATATATATATATATATATATATATATATATATACATATATATATAATTACATTTTATATGTATAAATATTAATATGTATAAATGTGTATATAAAATCTATTGTGCCTCTATTGACCTAACCGACGAATTAAGTACCTAGAAGCTAGTTGGCTGTTGATGGTGGAAGCCGGTATAGAGAAGGCTGATGTGGATAGCAACTCAAAAAAAAAATGTTCTGTGAATCGGAAGATTAAAGCTCCCAAGAGCCATCTTGATAGTTGCATTTACTTGTCGGGGAGATTACCTGTAAATAAATCTGACAATATTTTCGTCCTCCGGGATGGGGAATCACTTTATCAAGTTCGTTCTCTGTGTAGATTCAGACATCTGGCAATATTTATTGAAAGTAGTGACGTCAAACTTGTCTTTGGGTACTAGGTGCGTGATCCGGTACGATTTTTGTCTCGAAATGGGTTCGTTGAAATGATGTAAGGCATTGCGTCTTGGCTCCCCGTAGGTGGCTAGTACCGTCTGTGCACCTCATTCGGTGCACTGTAGGCATTGCTTAAGGATCTTTGCAGCGTCCCTTCGGCCCCTAGCTGCAACCCCTTTCGTTTCTTTTACTGTACCTCTTTTCATATTCTCCTTCTTTCTTCTTACTTTCCACCCTCTCCTAACAATTGATTCATAGTGCAACTGCTTTGAGGTTTTCCTCCTGTTTACGTTTTTGAAACCTTCATACTGCCAGTTTCAGTTTCAGTGCTGAATGACTTCTTAGGTCCCAGCGCTTGGCCTTTGGCCTAAATTCTATATTCCACTCTATTGCATCTTGGCTTGTCCATCCGAGTAGCCTGGTATCCACAGGTTCGAGTCCACCGTGAGAGCGAATAACGAAGTAAATCTTGGATGAATTTATTGTATGTTCTAATATTGTAAGGAAAATGAAGAATTTAATGGGTGCTCTGGGAAATAAGGGGCCAAGTCTTCCTTGATTCTGTAGCTCTGCTATATTATATAAATTCATGCCGTGCGCACGCTGTGTACTACTTAATCTCATTGATTTATGCAAATCACGATGTGGAGAGTCATGCCAGCGTTTTACATTTTCTGTCTTTATTTATGTAACACCTCATCAAATCGTTCTTTATAATCATAGTAGGATAGGAAGACCATACAGGTGAACAGTAGTCTATAATTGTTTAAATCAAACGCTCACCCAGTGTGTGCATATGATTCTGATGTCTCTTTGGAAATGTACTAAGCATCCATGCTGACTTCTCACGTCAGTTCGCCTTGATTTTATCTATACGATTTGACCATGTCACTTCGTCAGATGACGACTCCTAAGGTCTTTAGGCATTACTTGGGGATCTTTGTAGCGTGCCTTCGGCCCCAAGCTGCAACCCCTATCATTCATTTTACTCTAACTCTTTTCGTATTCTCTTTCTTCCATCTTACTTTCCACCCTCTCCTAACAATTGATTCGTAGTGCAACTGCTTTGAGGTTTTCCTCCTGTTACACCTTTCAAGCCTTTTACTGTCAATTTTTGTTTCAGCGTTGAATGACCTCATAGGTCTCAGCGCTTGGTCTTTGGCCTAAATTCTATATTTCATTCCGTTTATCATTCACGAGTTTCGCGTAGGTCAAGATAGTGCATTTTAGCTCTGCGCCCAGGGATAAACTCTCCAACTTATTTCGAAACCGTTCGCTGCAATTTCCTCGATCGTCTCATATTGAATTGAATTGAATATAGAATTTAGGCCAAAGGCCAAGCACTGGGACCTATGAGGTCATTCAGCACTGAAACGGAAATGGACAGTAAAAGGTTTGAAATGTGTAACAGGAGGAAAACCTCAAAGCAGTCGCACTACGAATCAATTGTTAGGAGAGGATGGAAAGTAAGATGGAAGACAGAGAATATGAACGGAGGCACAGTAAAAAGGAATGAAAGGGGTTGCAGCTAGGGGCGGAAGGCAGGCTGCAAAGAACCTAAAGTAATGCCCACAGTGCACCGCATGAGGTGCAATGAAGGCACTTACCCTCCTACCGGGGTCGTCTGATACTGCAGAGACGCGGGAAGCGTTAGGGAACAGGATATAAATGGCCTCCGCCGGTTGCTATCAGAGTCACTAATCATTACGATAAGGAGAAGCGGACCGATGACTGTTCCTTGTGGAACACCCAAAAGGACTCTTCGTGGTTTGGACAGGGCTCCATTAGCTGACACCTGCAGCGTTCAGTTGAAGAGGAAGTTCCGTGGCCAGGCTCCTGTGGGTCCGCCTATCCGCGTTTCTGTGACGGAGAGAGAGAGAGAGGAGAGAGAGAGAGAGAGAGAGAGAGAGAGAGAGTTTCTGTGACGGAGAGAGAGAGAGAGAGAGAGAGAGAGCTTTTTGTGACACAGAAGAGAGAGAGAGAGAGAGAGAGAGAGAGAGAGAGAGAGAGAGAGAACTGTGACAGATAGAGAAAGAGAGAGAGAAAGAGTTTCTGTGACGGAAAGAGAGAGAGAGGTGACAGAGAGAGAGAGAGAGTTTCTGTGAGAGAGAGAGAGAGAGAGAGAGAGAGAGAGAGAATCGTGCACACTGAACATTCAGTCTCCTTTTGAGGGCGAAGTAAATAGAAGGCCGCATGAGAGAGAGAGAGAGAGAGAGAGAGAGAGAGAGAGAGAGAGAGAGAGAGAGAGAGGAGCTCCTGGCGCGTCCACAGAGGTGAACCAAGTCTGGTATCAGTGTCCAATAAGGAAAGATTGTAGTATCTGCTGGGCACCGCCTTCGCTCTATACCCAAGAGAAGGGCGGGGAGAGGTTATATCTTGACCCAGCACCTGGTTGGTTCTCACACGTCAGCCCTTGAGGGAGAGAGAGAGAGAGAGAGAGAGAGAGAGAGAGAGAGACTTAAATTTCCAACGTCCTTAGTACTTATGGATTTCGATATGGCCACTGTACAGGTGGAGAGAGAGTCCAACGTCCTTAGAGAGAGCCACTGTACAGGTGTAGAGAGAGAGAGAGAGAGAGAGAGAGAGAGAGAGAGAGAGAGAGAGAGGGAGTGAAAGTTTGAGAAAGGGAGAGAAAGAAAGATGGATTAACATTTAAATGCTATCTTCAGAATCCGTATTACATTCCACATGGAGAGAGAGAGAGAGAGAGAGAGAGAGAGAGAGCTTAATCTTCAGCATCTGTGATACCGACGGATTCCTTAAAACGTCACTTTCCACTTAGCAGCAAAGTGCCCCGAAAGCTCGCTAATGAGGGTTGCATAAATGCGACGCAGAGGTCACCCTTTCCGATTGTAAGGTTCGCGGGCGACGCCTCAAATGTAAGCGCTTAGCAAAGCGGAAGTGTCCATAATACCTGTTGCCTCAGCAAGGGTCTGGTGGTGCGGTCGTCTGGGTGAATTTTGGATAGCGTGTTTTATCTTTCAGATATTCTCTATAATAATAAAATCCGAGTGGATCTTCCTTGTTTGTCCGCCCCGGGTGGGGGCGGGGTAGGTAGGGGATCGGGAGGGTAGGGGAGACATGACACATCCACCGTCCTCCGGCAAACATCGGGAGAGTAGGGGAGATCCACTCACCCTCCCTGCAAAAACATCTGGTGGGGTGGGGAGGTGGGGATCAGGAGGGTGGGGACACTTCATCCCCTCCTCCTGCAAACCTGTTTGTCCACCCCTGGCTGGGGCAGTGTAGGTAGGGATCGGGAGGGGGGAGACTTGACACATCCACCCTCCTCCTGCAAACCTGTTTATCCGCCCCGGTGGGGGCAGGTGGGGATGGGAGGGGTAGGGAGACGAGACGGCTTGGGAGGTTCCAGCGCAGGGAGCTATGTTATGTATACCTTACACCAGACCCTCCTGCAAACCTGTTTTTCCTAGGGCTGGCCCGAAGGATTAGACTTACTTTACGTGGGGAACCAACTGGTTACCTGGACGGGATCGGGAGGGTAGGGTTAGACCGAGATGGATTTCTAGCGCCGGGTTCCAGTTCATTGTAGCATGCGCCATCAAGCCCGTAAGGCATATTATATCATGAAGGAGTTATAACAGTTCGTGTTTACACTATAATGGTCCGTTTCATCGCCTCTTAACAACTAAATGCGTTTCAGTTTAATGTGCATAAATGCCCTTATCTGACCCTAATTAGAGAATCAGAGAATTAATTAGAGAATTAAAGTTGTTACTGTCAACGGTAATCTGAAAGTACTCGTTCTTTGTGGGCTAGAAACATCAGTTAACTAAACACTGAAAGTGTGACGTGTCGGTTTGGCTTCGCTAGAAACAATAGTCTCGTAACTAGGAATTATCTCCTAACTAGTGATATCAGGTTACTGTGTCGTGACCAAGACGTTGTTTTTATTGTTTTCTTATTGTTTTCCAGCTAGAATTGCTAAGTGTCTGAACCTGACCTTCGATGGGATCTATAGGAAGGTATCAAATTTCTAAAGAAGTTGGCCATTGGTACCACACGACTCCTGACATCAACAAACAAGTAAAAAGTGCGCCGAAGTTTCTTTGGCGCAGTCGAGTTTTCTGCACAGCGTATAATGCTGTATGAAACTCTGAGCCACGGCCCGTGAAACCCTCAGCAGCGGCCCATCAAAATTTCAGCCACGGCCCGGTGGTGGCCTGTGTTGTTGGCACCTATAGCGGCTCCAGACGCACTTTCATGGCTAACTTTAACCTTAATTAAAATAAAAACTACTGAGGCTAAAGGGCTGCAATTTGGCATGTTTGCTTATTGGAGGGTGGATGATCTACATACCAATTTGCAGCCCTCTAGCCTCAGTAGTTTTTAAGATCTGAGGGCGGACGGAAAAAGTGCGGACGGACAGACAAATAGCCACCTCAATAGTTTTCTTTTACAGAAAACTAAAATCTGACAACCTTATTGACTAATACATTGTAACTTAACCTTAAAAGACATTTTATTTAAATGAAAGTATATATATATATATATATATATATATATATATATATATATATATATATATATATATATATATATATATATATATATATAGAAATAATCGACACACAATCACGTGTGGAACAGAAATAAATTTCTGACTCACGTCAGGATCGAACCCAGGTCTTTCAATTGAAAGGCAAGTAATATGGTTACCATAGATATTTTTCATTTTAATGAGTATTCTGTCAAAATGATTTGGGATAGACATAACCCACTGGTACCATATACCGTCAAAACTCTGATAATACGAGAAATTCACGCGCTTAATAGTGACATTCTATGCAAGCTTCTTATGATTGTGGAAAATATTACGTTGATCGGATACGAATAGCATCTGTACTACTTTGTTACAAATTCAACCAGTCATACCATGAACGTCCAAAGTAGTAGCTGTGATTACCCTATACTCGTGAATAATGCAGTATAAAATTGACTTTATACCGACGTAAATGTTATACAGGCGACATATATGGTATATTGTATGGTGGTAATTTTAATAATATCGAATAGATACATAAGAGTGGATCACTTGTTCTACAAGTAATAAACAAAGACCAAAAGAGAAGAAAACAAGTAATGTAATTTATGATAATTTCATTTACAGAAAATCCAATATATACATATATATATATATATATATATATTAGGTGTGTGTATGTATGTATGTATATATGTACGTATGTATATTAAATATAAGTCTACTGCTTTCTTCAGTTCTATTCCATTTTTTTTCCTCAGTCATTATTTTGTCTTGAGCTCTGGTGCTAGGTAAGGACAATGGGTTTTTCGTTCGAGGCTCTTTACATAAAGCTCAGGTAGTACGATTTGCATATGAATCCAAGTCTTGATGGAAACTAGGGTGAAAATAAAGGTGAAGAAAAAAAAAAAAAAAGAGGTGGTTTCACCACCAAAGAATGTGATGATAATCCAGCCCTTTCAAAACACGAGTCAAGGAAAATAGTATAGAAATGATTCCAAATTTGGCTGTGCAGCGTTGACCAACTCCCAAAACTTGAGCCTAGTCTTCGTGATTTTTGATCACAAGTATTTTATACGTAATTTTGAAATCATAATTATTATAATTATTATTTTTTATTCCAGTTTGTATCTCTAATTAGACCGGATCTTTCCTAGATAGTGACCCCCAAGGGTAAGTTTTAACCCGGTGTGCCACCTTTGCGGCGTGTTTAGTACAAGCCCGTTGGGGATGACCTGAAATACATAAACAAAAGACTGTAAATATCGCAACGATAATGACCCACAAGAAATATTAGTCCTAGATAACGACCCCGAAAACCCTTGGGGGTCACTATCTAGGAAAGGTCCATTAGATCTTCAGCTCCAAAAATCGACTCTTCCAAAATAATCTTATTTTTCAATGTATGTTCTAAGATTACATGCATTGATATGACCCTTTTTCTGCATTCTTCAAATATTAAATGATTGTGACTCACAACTAAATAGTTTTTTATGACCTATTTGTTACGCCTATCTCTCAGAATAATTATTCTGGGTTCATTTAATCATTCTCATCCCTCAAAATAGTCAGGTTCAGTTTGTGACCCAGAATAATTATTCTGAGAGATTAACAAATAGGTCATCATTTAGTGATGAGTCACAATCATTTAATATTTGAAGAATGCAGAAAATGGGTCATATAACATGTAATCTTAGAACATATGGCTCTAGCTTATCATTCTCATCTTTCCAGTAGTCTGCGTGCTCCAGTGTATCATTCTCATTCCCCTTAATAGTTGGACCAGTGTATCATTCTCATTCCCCTTAATAGTTGGAGTGGCTCCAGTTTATCATTTTCATCCCTCCCAATAGATTGGCTCTAGTTCATTATTCTCTTCCCCCCAAATGGTTAGGATTGGCTCCAGTTTATCGTTCTCATCCCACTTATTAGTAGGAGTGGCTACAGTTTATCACTGTCATCCCTTATTATAGTGGGTACAGTTCCAGTTTATCATTCTCATTCCTGTAAATAGTTTTTCTGGCTCCAGTTTATCATTCTCACCCCTCAAAATAGTTGTGGTGACTCCAGTTTTATGACTCATCCCTTAGAGGTGATATTGCGACTCCACTTTTGAATTTTTGTCCCACAAAATTTCAATTTTTGAGGGTCCAGGTTATTAACCTTATCGTCCTGAAAACCAAATTCGTTAATTTTGTGTGTAGTATTAGATAAATTGGCCTGACGGGGTGTATCGCAGCTGGCGAGAATAATTCTCACTTGATCAACGTCATCCCTGAAAACTGTGAGACTTTTACCACAGTTTTCAGCATCGGTTGCAGCTGTACCGAGAATCCCTCCTCGTTCATAAATAAGCATTGATCAAGATAGATATCAGAAGGCGTGCCGCACATTTTCAGATTTTCGAGAATTCTTGTTCCTCCTTAGATCTAATCAACTTCCTTCTCCTCCCTCTCATTCTCTTGCTCCTCCTCCTCCTTCTCATTCTCTTGCTCCTCCTCCTTCTCATTCTCTTGCTCCTCCTCCCTCCTCCTCCTCCTCCTCCTCCTCCTCCTCCTCCTCCTCCTCCTCCTCCTCCTGCTCTTGTCTCGCACTTTGTAAAAGAATACGAATCTTTTCACGCCAATCATATAACTCCTTTCAACCCTTATATTTCTATAGTTACACCATCGTGTACTGTTTGCGGTCCCTTGCGAACACTCCTTATACATCACTCCTCCCCCACCTCAACGTCTGTGGCCTCCCCGTCTCTGGACAAATAAATGCGACTATCCAAGGCAACCCACTTTTCAAGATATGCAAAAGCCACGGACGGAAGAGAAGCCGGCGATAGTAGGGAAGCCTAAGGCTCTGTGGGGTTGGGGGTGGGGGGGTGTTGAGCTATTTTGATCTGGCATCGTTAAGATCGCCGTCAGGCAGGTACTGCCAGGGTGGGTGCCCTAATACGGGCAAAAATACCCCTGGATGAGCTCGATTTAAGATCGGTTAATTGTACAGATGTTTTCTGGCGGTCTGGAATCTCGCCTTGAAGAACACCACCTTGGGAGCACCGCCTTGAAAAACATCGGGTGGAAGAACACCACCTTGAAGAACACACTTTAAGAACACCACCTTGAAGAATACTGCCTTGAAGAACTCCGCATTGAAGAACACTGCCTTGAAGAACACCGCCTTGAAGAAAGAACACAGCCTTGAAGAACACTGCCTTGAAGAACATCTCATTGAAGAACACAGCCTTTAAGAATACCGCCTTGTAGAACACACCCTTGAAGAACACTTCCTTGTAGAACACAGCCTTGACGAATGCCGTCTTGTAGAGTACTGTCTTGAAGAACACCGCCTAGAAGAACACAGCCTTGAAGAACACGGCGTTAAAGAACACATCATTGAAGGGCACACATCACTGAAGAACACTGCCAAGAAGAACAACCTTGAAGAATACCCCCTTGAAGAACACCGCCTCGAAGAACGCCACCTTGAAAAACACCGCCTTGAAGAACACTGCCTAGAAGAATACAAGCTTGAAGAACACTGGCTCGAAGAACACCACCTCGAAGAACACTGCCTAGAAGAATACCGGTCTGAAGAACACCGCCACGAAGAACACCGCCTCGAAGAACACCGCCTCGAAGAACACAGCCTTGAAGAACACCACCTAGAAGAATACCGCCTTGAAGAACACAGCCTCGAAGAACACTGCCTCGAAGAACACCACCTTGAAGAATGCCGCCTTGCTCCGGGAGGCGCCCCGTTTCCCTCGCTTCCGCTCCCGTCGGACAGGGCGTTGTTGCCATCCTTTCCCTAAGGGAAACTGGTCTCTGAGATGCACCTCCTGCCGCCATCACCACCACTGGATGGAATTGAGAGCTGCAAGTTCAAAAGGTTTCCAGTCGACAAAACTTTGGCGGGGAAATTCGTCGACCATTTTCCCCCCTTCATCTGTCCGCACTTTTTCTGTCCGCCCTCAGATCTTGAAAACTACTGAGGCTAGAGGGCTGCAAATTGGTATGTTGATCATCCACCCTCCAATCACCAAACATACCAAATTGCAGCCCTCTAGCCTCAGTAGTTTTTATTTTATTTAAGGTTAAAGTTAGCCATACTTGTGCCTCTGGCCAATACCGGGCAGTCATTAAAGTTTCATGGGCCGCTGCTCATACAGCATTATACCGACACCACCGAAACATAGATCTATTTTCGGTGACCTTGATTATATGCTGTAGCAGCTGTGCAGAAAACTCGATTGCGCCGAAGAAACTTCGGCGAATTTCTACCTATTTATTTTCTTTGATTTTCGTGCTGGTGAGTCAGCAGTTCAAGTCTCGCAACGGTCGCTTATCGAAGCAGGTTACAACTACCTTTTTTTCTCTTTACTTTTTTTATTTCTTTTTGTCTGTTGTTTTTGTACGTGTCCTGCTTGCTTAGCTTAGTGGAGCTTGAGGGTTGGGTGTAGTAGTAGTAGTAGTACCCTTTCTTAATTGGGTGTCCACGCTGAGGTGAGGTAGGTTAGTTTTTTTTTTAATTCCTTCTTAGAACTAGAAGATCAAGGCTTTTGTGTAAACTGCGATTATTAGGTTTGCGTGCCTTCGTCTTCGCTCGGACATACACACACACAAACATGTACAGTATATATATATATAAAATATATATACATATATATATATATTTATTTATATATATTATACACACAAACACACACACACACACCCACGGAGCAAGACACTCGGGCGATAACTGTATAACGAGAGGCTGGAGATCGGTGGAAAATTTTGGAAGTGAATTCATAGGAAATACCTGAGTCCCGGACGTGGAAGCGATGGTGAGGATTATATATATATATATATATATATATATATATATATATATATATATATATATATATATATATATATATATATATATATATATATATATATATATATATATATATATATATATATATATATATATATATATAATATTTGTATATATACAGCAGTCAGTTGAGGATGACCCTCTCCTGATACTTGTCATCCTGAACCTATTCTTACAAATTTGCATCTCACTCTAGGGAAGCAAAGTGGGACGAAATAGCTATTTTCGGGACAAAAATCATTCTTCACTTAATTTTAGTTGTTTTACTCAAGAAATAGTTAGTATTTTGTTAAGGTAACTACTGAATTACCTCCACCACGGTAGTTATGTTTTGCCTTTATATATATATGTCTGTCTGTCTGTCTTTCCATCTGCCTGTATTTCTTCTTCTTCTTTTAACGTGCTTTTTTCCCATCCCATTTGTATGGGGTAAGCACGATGCCTTCTTTTGAAGGACTTTGATTTGGCTTTGGGGTAGACCGTAGTCTCGATCGGCTGCCCTGCCTGTCATCGCTTAGACCCCGATAGCGTATGTACATGTATTGTACCAGTCACCAGCGCCCTTTTCCCCAGCAGCGAGGAGTCATTGCGCGGTTAGGCCGACAGTTGAGACGTGTTAGGTGTCTGTTATGTTTTTTAGGAGATGTTGGAGTGGCTTTGTTTGTGTGTGTATTAGTCTGTAACACCCATTTGCTTTTAAGCAAACCTATCCGTTGATTACATACATAATCCCAGGGTCGGCTGCGGATTTGAACCCGCACCACAGACCTCTATGAAATCCGAAGCTGCTGCTCTAATCGACTTGGCCATCGAGGCTCTTCTACCTTCATGTCTATTAGTGGCATTTTGAACTCTGAGGTGGAGAAAGATCCTGATGGTTTCTTTCCTTTGTTTTTTTAAAAAAAGCTTCTAGTGTGTTGTCTCCCAAGATTACTGGATTCTGTAGATTTTTATGTCGACATAGTATCTTTGCTGATGAGCGCAGGCTTAGTAATACAGTGCCTGTTCCAAAGAATGGCATATCTGCAGACTGCAGTAACTACAGGCCAATACCTGTTCTCCCTGTGCTCTCCAAAGTTGCTGGAAAACTTATTTTTAAGCCACTGTACAAGTATATGGAAACTAAAGGATTGTTAGCTGATAGTCATTATGCACACAGGAAGCAGTCAGGTACCTGCAATGCTCTTTTAGACTTGACATGCCATTTACAAGAGAACCTTGATAAGTTTTCTGAGAGCAGAGTAATTCAAATAGATTTTAGTGCTGTTTTCGATTTAGTAAATCACAGAACACTTACTTATAAACTTCAGAATCTTGGAGTGGATGGATATGTTTTAAGTTTACTTCAAGATTTCCTTAGCGTTAGGCAGCAGCAAGTTGCTGTTGATGGGATCTTTAGTGAACCAAGACCTATTGTGTCTGGGGTTCCACAGGGCAGTGTTCTTGGTCCACTGTTAATTTTAGTGTATACAAGTGATATGCTTGTTGGCCTGGGAAACGAGATTGTTCAGTATGCCGATGATGCAACACTTGTGGATGTAGTAAAGTCTCCACTTATGAGAAATGAAACTGCCCTCAGCCTCAGTCAGGACATGGACCAGATTAGTGAATAGTGTAGTTGGTGGGATATAAGGCTGAACTCCTGTAAAATGACAATACTGTTGATTAGCAGATCTCGTACAGATTTTCCACCCCTTCCACCCTTCAGGTGGATGGAACTTTGCTGAATGAGTGAATCTTTACTGATTCTAGGTGTAATTTTTGACTCACATCTTACTTTTGAGAAACATCTGATGAAAGTTTCAGCAAATGCCGCACGCAAGTTAGGTATTGTTCGTAGGGCCTCATATAGCTATAATAGTAATAAATTCAGTGTATCCTCTTTTAGGTCTATTGAAGTTCCTTCACTAGAATACTGTTCTCGGGTGTGGATGTCTGCTTCTGCCAGAGATTTATCTCTTTTAGATAGAGTTGTTCGTGGTGGTAGGTTTCTATTTCCTAATGGTAGCGGTTCTGTCTTGGACCATGGACGGTTGTGGTCTTGTTTGTAACTTTTTCATAAGTTGAATTTCAACAGAGATCTTTCACATTCACAATTAATACCTGATCCCCTTTTACTGCGGAGAGCAACCAG
The DNA here is from genome assembly GCF_040412425.1 of Macrobrachium rosenbergii. NCBI lineage: Eukaryota > Metazoa > Arthropoda > Malacostraca > Decapoda > Palaemonidae > Macrobrachium > Macrobrachium rosenbergii. Next base: position 51,150,532 of record NC_089766.1, read on the forward strand.
ATTCGCTGAACAGCAGAAGCACCAATATGCAGTAAATGTTTAGCCTCGCTGTCGAACTTCTCAGTTCCAGAGGTCCTTTATTCCTCACACCGTTGGACTGTGGAACAGCCTCCCTACTGAGGATGTCTTGCAATTGGAACTTCTTCAGAAGTTCAAGCGAAGATGTAATGCATTACTACCCTAATACAATTCGACTTTTATTTTAATATTTTACTTATATTATTATTTATTTATTAATGTGTTAATTTATCTGTTGTTCTGATAACTTATATCTTTCTGTATTTCTCATTTTTATTTTCTGTTCGTTTCGAATGAACGCCATATTCTTTAGAAGCTTGAATTTCAAATCAGTGGTCCCCGTGGGCTTGTTCCATATGAATAGGGTTCATCTTCTGAATAATAATAATAATAATAATAATAATAATAATAATAATAATAATAATAATAATAATAATAATAATAATAATAGAGTGGGAAATTATAGCATCAGGGAAATTACGGAAGTTCCATATGTAGATGAGGTGATGAGAAGATGAAGATGGCTTGGACATGTTTTTTTTTGATATGTAATGTGTAATAATATGTAATATTTCCCACTGAGAGAAGAAGTTTTGCTTTATTGTAAGAGTTTCCTTTTATGTTTGAAAGCTGTTTTCTTCTGTGGAACTTTCTTGGGGTGTTTAAATTTTAATTTTCATATATATAAAATCCCTCCGAAAGAGAGAGCGAAAGAATGGACTTGTTTCGAGACACTAGCCATCAGGAAGCAACGACATATTTGTCGTTTCTATAAACCATAGAAAGAAGAAGAAGCAAAATTATTTGTTTCTCAAATTACCTTTTTGTACCCATTCCCTTTTTTGACTGGGACTTGGAGCAATCAAGTAATTACAATTTAGTTTTCTATAAAAGAAAACCATTGTGCCGGCTTTCGTCCGCGCTTTTTCTGCCCGCCCTCAGGTCTTAAAAACTACTGAGGCTAGAGGGCTGCAAATTATTATGCTGATCATCCACCCTCCAATCATCAAACATACCAAATTGCAGCCCTCTAGCCTCAGTAGTTTTTATTTTATTTAAGGCTAAAGTTAGCCATGATCGTGCTTCTGGCAACGATATAGGATAGGCCACCACGGGGCTGTGGTTAAAGTTTCATGGGCCGCGGCTCATACAGCATTTTACCGAGACCACCGAAAGATAGATCTATTTTCGGTGGCCTTGATTGTACGCTGTAGCGGCTGTACAGAAAACTTGATTGCGCCGACGAAACTTCGGCGCATTTTTACTTGTTTTAAACATTTATTAGCATTAGGTTTTTTCGTTAGTTTGATTCTACGTTTTTTTTTATTCTGAAGGTAAAGATATTGTCAGTTGTATTTCTCTGGTTATGGTAATAAATATAGTATGTATTATGTGTCCGTTTATATATGTGAATATTATTTTTTGCTTTCTTCTTTATCATTTGTTCGTGCAGGGTTCTTGCGTGTTTGAGAAAAATTTTCTGGTAAATATTAGAAGAAATAACCTTGTTCTTCTGTCCCTTTAACTTAGATGTGTGAATACAGATGTCACCGTTCCTTCTTAACTGAAGGAATTCCGTGAAATTCTTTTTCACAACTGTTGAGGATTCTCAAACATACTTACGGAACTAGTCTTTACTGTCATTAACTTTAACAAGTATAAAATGCGCCGAAGTTTCTTCGGCGCAATCAAGTTTTCTGTACAGCTTATAATCACGGCCTCCGAAATTAGATCTAACTTTCGGTGGTCTCGCTATAATGCTGTATGAGTGCGGCCCGTGAAACTTTAACCACGTCCCGGTGGTTGCCTATCCTATATCGTTGCCAAAAGCACGATTATGGCTAACTTTAAGCTAACATACAATAAAAACTGCTGAGGGTTGCAGTTAGGTATGTTGGATGATTGGAGGGTGGATGATCAGCATACCAATTTGCAGCCCTCTAGCCTCAGTAGTTTTTAAGATCTGAGGGCGGACAGAAAAAAAGTGCAGATAGGATCAAGTGCGGACGGACAGACAAAGCCGGCACAACAGTTTTCTTTTACAGAAAACCAAGAGTAAGCTTCGGCAGAATGGAATACTTGTGCATTAAGAAAAATAAGACACAGGAGAGAAGAGAAGAGAGTAAAAATAATTAAATAAAAGCCAAGAAACTATTAAATCAGTGGTCCATTTCTTGCAAGCAGCAGTCAGCACAGCCGTGCTGTGTCACCTTCCTTGATTGCGTTCGGAATGAAATCCTCGGGGCTGGAGGCCGACGACTCCTAATACCTGGTTTTCGGGATAATCCGGGGAAGTGGAAGCTGGTAAGGAAGATTTCCCATAGCTGTGCAGTGTAGGCATTTCTTGGGTTCGTTGCAGCGTCCTTCGGTCAGTGCACCCCTTTCATTCCTTTTACGTACCTCCGTTCATATTCTCTTTGTCCAGGCATTACAATTGTTTCAACATAATGGTTCTTTGTCCCACTGCTTGCCCTCTTGAAGTTATATTCAGTTTTATTTATTGTTCTAACAATTGTTTTATAGCTGCAACCCTGTTACACATTTCTTTTACTACTCTCAATTTCCTCTTTCATATTCTGGGCCAAAATTCAATGTTCTGATCTATTCTAGGGGATCTGACGGGTTCCATTAGCGTACGCCACCTTCTCTTAATACATAATTATTATTATTATTATTAATTGTTTCATTATATATTATTTAGAACATGAGTCGAAGTTGCATTGTATGAATATCAGAGGCACAGAGAAGGGAGAATGGTCTGATTCTTTAGGGAGGTTGGGTTGGGAATGAAAGCAGTCCGGAATCCGGAAGCCAGTGGCCGAATCTGAATGTTATATTCAGAATTTTATCATTGTACCTCCATCTACAATATTCAGAATCTGGAAGCAGTTCGGTCCCGTTGAATCTGGAAAGTTCGGAATCGAAAGCAACCGGAATCTGGTTTCTTAGCCGAATCGAAAAATAAATCTAATCCTTCGCCGAAAGCAGCCGAATCTGGAAGCAGTTCCTAGAATCTGGAAGCTGTTAATCAGCTGAGTGGTCTGAATCGAATTCAGCCGGAAAACAGTTCGGAAGGTAGCAGCCGGAATCTAACAGTTCGGAATATTCTCTTTCTTCCATCAGTTGCTATCCACCCGGAATCTCAGTTCTAACGAATTGTTTCATAGTGCCAATCTGCGAATCGGCTTTCGAATCTGGAAGCAGTTTACACCGGAATCTTCAGTTGGAATCTGAATTCAGCCGAATCTCAGTTCAATTTCAGCCGGAATTCAGTGCAGAATGGAATCTGGAACCAAATTAGCCGAATCTGGAAGTTGTTCGAGTGAATTCAGCCGAATCTGGAAGCCTCCGAAAGCAGCCCAGAATTGGCCGGAAAAATTCAGAATTCTGATTTAGAAAATGAAGAAGTCGAAGAATTGCATTGGTATAAGACTATCTGGAGGCAGTTCGGAAGAGAAAGGAGAATGGTCAATCTGAAAGCAGTTATGTTGCCCGGAATCTGAAAGCAGTCCGGAATCCGTTATACTAAAGATTGACTGGTACCTAATAAAGATTTTGAAACTGCATGTGCAACAGAAACTGCATGGGCAACAGAAAATCTTGTGAATTGATTTCACAGCTATGAGGGGAAGGGGAGGGGGTCTGATTCCAATGACTAGGTTTCAGTATTAGGTGGCGAAATGGAAGCTACTGCCGAAGATTTAAACAGTAAAGGATTCGCAGTAAATAATAATACTAGAATGAGGTTCTTTGCGCTTGAAGGTCCTCCTGTATTGCAGAGTTGGCAGTGAAGTGGAATCTCTTACAAGAAAATTCGGATCTTTCCTAGATAGTGACCCCTAAGGGTTTTCGGGGGTCGTTATCTAGAACTAATACTCCTTAGGGGTCATTATCTGTATGATATTTACAGTCTTTTATTAATGTTTATACGGTCATCCCCAACAGGCTTAGACTGAACGCGCTGCAAAGGTGGATAAATAACGGATTAAAACCCTTGGGGGTCACTATCTAGAAAAGATCCGAAAATTCTTACCAATAAACAGCTATCAGTCTAGAGAGGAAAGAATGAGGGTTTTAATGCAAAACGGCAGAACAGCGAACATTGCATAACACAAAAAGGTGAACACTGAACAAGGAAAGATTGAGGAATGAAAAGGCAGGATTTAAACACAAAGGCGAAGAGGAGATAGGGAAAAAAGATTGTAGCCCGAACCAGATGGACTCGATAAACCTGCCGCTTCAGGAATGGCAGGTTCTGAGATTCGGGAGACCCGAGGAGGGTAATTTTTTAAAGATAAACATTTAATATTACTTTTTAATGATTTAATATTGTTTGATTAATGATTGTTTTCCCGTTATATGCCATAAACTGAATGTTGTAAAATTTGTTTATTATTCGTGAATGTGTACATTTATAATCCTTTCGCTTTTGCTTATTGTTTTCCATTCTTAGGTATTCTGTTGTGTCTAAATTTGCTGTTAATAATAATAATAATAATAATAATAATAATAATAATAATAAAATACGAGTGGATCTTCCTTGTTTGTCCTCCCCTGGGTGACAGTAGGGGAGACATGACACAGCCACCTACCCCTTGCAAACCGATTTGCCCGCCCTGGGTGGGGGCTGCGTAGGTAGGGAACGGAGGGTTAGGGAGACATCCACCTTCCTTGCAAACATGTTTGTCCGCCCTGGGTGGGGGCTACGTGGGTAGGGAACGGGAGGGTTGGGGAGACATCCACCTTCCTTGCAAACATGTTTGTCCGCCCCGGATGGGGGCGGAGTAGGTAGGAATTCGGGAGGGTAGGGGAGACAGCAGCATCGGGTTCCAGCGTGCGTAGCGCACGCCAACAAGTTCGTAATAATAATAATAATAATAATAATAATAATAATAATAATATAATAATATTATTATTATTATTATTATTATTATTATTATTATTATTATTATTATTATTATTATATAACCTTTGGCATTATAACCAGTTTTAATCTCACTGACATATCTGTTCTGCCCATGAGTATAATTTAGAACATGGAAGAATTTACGCTTTATTCGTCGAAGTTATTTTCTGTCTTTACCCCAAAATTCAGTTCCTCCATTAAAATTGATAAATGATCCGATCGCAGGAAATGTTTACCTGGGTAATGAGCAGTTGCCTTACCTGGGCTCGTCAGTATGAGTCTTGCAACCGGGTGGTTATGTCCAGTCACTGTCGCCCTGTCCAGATTTTGACTGTTAACAGTTTTTTTTGCTTTTGAAAATATTTCTCATTAGCTGGGTAAGGGTCCCCATTGGGTGGGGGCTAGTGCCGTCAGTGCACCTCACGTGGTGCACTGTGGGTATTACTAAGGGTACTTTGCGGCGTCCCGTCGGCCCCTAGCTGCAGCCCCGTTCATTCCTTTTATTGTACTTACGTTCATAGTCTCTTTCTTCCGTCTTACTTTCCTCAACCCTCTAACAATTGATTCACAGTGCAACTGCGAGGTTTTCCTCCTGTTACACCTTTCAGACCTTCTTACCGTCAATTGCCCTTTCAGCGTTGAATGACCTCATGGGTCACAGCACTTGACCTTTGACCTAATTCTGTATTCTATTCTATTCTGGACAAGGTTGCTTTTCCGTGGAGAGGGACGTTCAAGTCTAGAATTACCGGGTTAATAGGCATAGCTTATATGGTAAGAATATCAATAGATACATAGAAAGATGGAGGAACTCGAACTCTTTAAGATGTCAGAAATAGATGTAACTTTGCACAGCTACATGTAAGTTTATCCGTAAAATATTCTTGTCTTTTGTGCACATGACTTGATCGTTTCTCCTCCCTTATTGAGTTCGTGTTAAAGATGGAATACCTTGTCCGTCATCCTACTTTTCTTTGAACTTTTCTTCCTTCACGAAGTTTGCCTTATGAATCAGATCTCTCTCTCTCTCTCTCTCTCTCTCTCTCTCTCTCTCTCTCTCTCTCTCTCTCTCTCTCTCTCTCTCTCCCCACCACTTTGGCAGATTCTCTCTCTCTCTTGCTCTCTCTTTCTCACCACTTTGTCAGATGCTCTCTCTCTCCCCCCCACCACTTTGTCAGTTTCTCTCTCTCTCGCTTCTCTCTCTCTCTCTCTCTCTCTCTCTCTCTCTCTCTCTCTCTCCACCACTTTGGCAGATTCTCTCTCTCTCGCTCTCTCTTTCTCACCACTTTGTCAGATGCTCTCTCTCTCCCCCACCACTTTGTCAGTTTCTCTCTCTCTCTCTCTCTCTTTTACCACCAACTTGTCAGACCTCTCCCTCTTTCTGCCTTGTCAGACCTCTCTCTCTCTCTCTCTCTCTCTCTCTCTCTCTCTCTCTCTCTCTCTCTCTCTCTCTCTCTCACCAGCACCTTGTCAATAAAGAAGTTTCCACGGGCGAATGACAATACCGCTGATTACGCATTATCTTGAGGTGGCCGGATGCGTGCCCATGTTTAGTGCGGAGGGACCGAGGCAGATACTGGGTGGTGCACCTTTTATAGCATCCTTCACTTGCGTCAGGAGGGGCCCGATGAAGAACGTCGGCCGCCTCTCTGGTAGTTGGTCAGTGTCCACAGGTCCATATCAGACCTTTTTATCCCCCCTTCAACACCCTATGACCACAAGGCAAACTTCAACGAAGTTTTATTTCGCCTTCTTGAAGGGCAGGAGGGAAGGTCACCACAGATCTTGCTTAGGTCATTTGTTGTTTGGTTAGTTTTCTTGTGCCGTCAGTGGGTTGCACTGGAGGTATTAGGGTTCTTTGCAGCGTTCTTAGCTGCAGGTCATCATTCTTTTTCCCAACAACTCTTTCTTCCATCTTGCTATCCGCCCTCTCCTAACAATTGTTTCTAGTGCAACGGCGAGGTTTTCCTCCTGTTACATCTTTCAAACCTGTTACTCTCAATTTCTCGTTTCAGCGCTGTGACCGCACGGGTGACCTAAATTGGCCTAAATTCCCTTCCGTTTTGATTTTTTATACAGTATTTTAAGGGAGAAAGGAGCTCAGGTAGACACATTCGTGCGTGGTTTTTGAAACACCTGCCGCTGGCCCCACCTGAGGCTAGAGGGCTGCAAATTGGTATGTTCAACCTCCACCTTCCAATCATCAAACATACCAAATTGCAGCCCTCTAGCCTCCTCAATAGTTTTTATTTGATTTAAGCTTAAAGTTAGCCATGATCGTGCATCTGGTAACGATATAGCACAGGCCAACACCGGGCCGTGGTTAAAGTTTCATGTGCTGTGGCTCATACAGCATTATAGCGAGACCACCGAAAGATGGATCTGTTTTCGGTGGCCGTTATTATACGCTGTACAGAAAACTCGATTGCGCCGAAGAAACTTCGGCGTAATTTTTACTTATACTTTGAAGAATGATGTCCATCTTTCTTATTCATTTTGAAGAGAGACTTTGACCTCATTATTTACTTGTAAAGATATTTTCCATTTTTGTACTCTTACGAATTGATTGTATTTTTTTTTCATTTCAGAAATTTCATTAATTCTTTTTCATCTCAGAATTTTTTTTATTTCAGAAATTTTGTTAATTTTTTTTTATCTCAGAAATTTTCTCTATTTCACAAATTTTGTTAAATTTTTTCTTCAATTTTTTTCCATTTCAGAAATTTTGTTAATTTTTTTTATCAGAAAATTTTTTTTGAGCAGATGATTCTCCTCTGCGTAGTGCTCATTCAGATATATCTAATCTCGTGTAGTATTCCTTTTATCATAAATTAACCCCTTCCAAAGTATTCAGTACAATACAGGATTCTTAACCTCGCGTAAACTCTCTAATAGACTTCTCCCTTATATAATGCTGACGTGAATACAAAGAACGTTAATCTCTTTTTATACTTCTTTGTACTGTGGCTCTTCCTCTCATTTAGTGCTCAGACGAAAGATTTCCTTTATTGTTCCTTTGAGTCGAGGCTTTTAATCACCTCAGTACTTTTTTGTGTTAATTGCGTTCGTTCATATTCATGTGAGCAGAGGAGATTCGCATCAAGCTCTCATTTCAGTGGGTTTTCATTTCCATTGGGATTTATTGGTAGGAATCGCCGTATCGTTAGTCAGGCGAATATTGGCTTCAGTATTCAATACTCATGTAACTTTCTTCTTGTATAGAAAATAAAAGAATAAATTACTTTATCAAAATAGAAGTAATGTGAAGGGAAAAGCACCTGGATAATGTACATCATTTCCTTTATTTTTTGTCTTTCATCCTTGCTGTCCAACCACTTCAGCTGCTTTTCACTGTCTTAAGCACTGCTTTTGACTGTTTTGAGCGCTGGTTTTCATTGTCTTGTGTGCTTTTTTCACTGTCTTGAGTGCTGCTTTTCATTGTCTTGAGTGCTGCTTTTCATTGTTTTGGTCGCTGCTTTTCATTGTCTTGAGTGTTGCTTTTCATTGTCTTGAGGGCTGCTTTTCATTGTCTTAAGGGCTGCTTTTCACTGTTTTAGGCGCTTTTTTCATTGTCTTGAGCACTGCTTTTCACTGTCTTAAGTGCTGTTTTTCATTGTCTTGAGCACTGCTTTTCATTGTCTTAAGCACTGCTTTTCACTGTTTTAAGCGCTTTTTCCGTTGTCTTGAGCACTGCTTTTCACTGTCTCATTTAAACTAAGATATACTTAACTGTCTCATGGGCTGCTTTTCATTGTCTTGAGCACTGCTTTTTATTGTCTTAAGTGCTTTTCACTTTTAAGCACTTTTATTGTCTTGAGTGCTGCTTTCACTGTCTTAAGTGCTGCTTTTAATTGTCTTGAGTGCTGCTTTTCATTGTCGTGAGTGCTGCTTTTCATTGTCTTAAGCACTGCTTTTCACTGTTTTAAGCGCTTTTTTCATTGTCTTGAGAACTGCTTTTCACTGTCTTAAGGGCTGCTTTTCATTGTCTTGTGTGCTGCTTTTCATTGTTTTGAGTGGTATACTTTTACTGTCTTTAGCACTTTTCATTGTCTTGAAAGCTGTTTTTCATTGTCTTGAGTGCTGCTTTATATAGTCTTGAGCACTGCTTTTCACTTTCTTAAGCACTGCTTTTCACTGTCTTGAGCGCTGTTTTCCATTGTCTTAAGTGCTGCTTTTCATTGTATGGAGCGTTGCTTTTCATTGTCTTGAGCGCTGCTTTTCACTGTCTTGAGAGCTACTTTTCACTATTAAAGCTCTTCATTGTCTTGAGCACTGAATTTTATTGTCGTGAGCGCTGCTTTTAATTGTATTGAGTTCTGCTTTTCACTGTCATGAGCACTGCTTTCCACTGTCTGAAGCGCTTTTTTTTCCATTATCATAAGCGCTTTTTTTTCATTGTCTTAAGTGCTTTTTTTTTATTGTCTTAAGCGCTTTTTTCATTGTCTTAAGGACTGCTTTTCACTGTCTTAAGCACTGCTTTTCACTGTCTTAAGCACTGTTTTTCACTGTCGTAAGCACTGCTTTTCACTGTCATAAGCAATTTTTTAATTGTCTTGAACGCTGCTTTTCACTATCTTGACTGCTGCTTTTCACTGTCTTGAGCGCTGCTTTTCACTGTGTTAAGCACCTTTTCATTGTCTTGAGCACTGCTTTTCACTATCTTGAGCGCTGCTTTTCACTATCTTGAGCTCTGCTTTTCACTATCTTGAGCGCTGTTTTTCACTGTCTTGAGCGCTACTTTTCACTGTCTTGAGCGCTGCTTTTCACTGTGTCAATTGTCTTGAGCGCTGCTTTTCACTATCTTGAGCTCTGCTTTTCACTATCTTGGGCGCTGCTTTTCACTATCTTGAGCGCTGCTTTTCACTGTCTTGAGCGCTGTTTTTCACTGTCTTGAGCGCTACTTTTCACTGTCTTGAGCGCTGCTTTTCACTGTGTTAAGTGTCTTGAGCGCTGCTTTTCACTATCTTGAGCGCTGCTTTTCACTGTCTTTAGCGCTGCTTTTCACTGTCTTGAGCGCTGAATGGCTAAAAGTGCCCTGGTGCTTGGCTTGGTAGCCTCAATTTCATAAATTAATCGGTGGAATTCAAATGTATTAGGAGTTACATACAATGAAGTTAACTGTGTAAAAACTTGTAAAGAATTTTTTAGGGACATTATGAAGAGTAAATAAACGAAAATGATGGAAATTTAATGGAAATAATAATAATAATAATAATAATAATAATAATAATAATAATAATAATAATAATAATAATAACTGGGCACAATAGTTTTGTTAAAACAAATTTCATAATAAATTGTGGATGAAAATCTGTTGGAAATAATAATAATAATAATAATAATAATAATAATAATAATAATAATAATAATATTTGGGCACAACATTGTCAAAACAGGTTTCGCAAAAGAATCATGGCTGAAAATCTGTTGGACGAAAAACAACAACAATCACGATAATTATAATGCCGAAGACTGATACAGGAAAGACGGTAATGATAAGAAAAACAAGTAATAATGATGTCTACGTGATAGCCCAACAACTTTGTCCAAATTTGGTGAAAAGTCGGTGTTGCCCGATGGGCAGCAAATGGGAGGAGTTCTGCCCGAACCTAAGCTGGGAGACGCCCGAGAAACAGGTACCCATCTATGAGTGTGTATACAAAATGACTAAATCTCCCCCCCCCAGCTCACACACTTCTCCTCCCCCTCCCCCCCCCTCCACCTATCCATACCCATCCATCGTACACCCACCCCCTGCCCAATTCGTGTACTTGTATATCTTTGTGAAATATTTCTCGGTGTATCAGGTCGCTGATGCCCGTGCCTACGCATTCCGCCATGATCATTTAATGGGGTAGTTATGGTAGGTTATGGTGGTGGGTATTGTGTTCGTGAAACCCCAGCCGGTGTTGGAATGAAAAAAAAAAAAAAAGCAAAGTGGTATGTACTGTCTGTCTGGTAACTTGCGTAATGTGCTTGAAGACAGCTGAAGTGCGCTTGTGTCTGTTGATTGTGAGAGTATGTGGAGAAGGCAGGAGGTATTTCCTTCAGTATGGCAAGATTCCTTTATGCCCTTATTTAGGTACGTGCAGAGTGATGTGGATTAATTTTCTGTTTTGTTTTTATGATGGCTGTATGCATGTACAAAAGTGTGTGTGTGTATATATATATATATATATATATATATATATATATATATATATATATATATATATATATATATATATATTTATATTATATATACTGTATATATGCACAATATATATATATATATATATATATATATATATATATATATATATATATATATATATATATATATATATATATATATATATATATATATATATATATATATATATATATATAATGTTTGAGTACACACATAAAGTCTTCGAATCCATAAAATGCGAGACTCATTAACTAATTGCCTCTTCTTTGCCGTAAACATATTGAATGGAAATTTGAGCTGTGGCTTATTCAGTCAAATTTTATCGAATATAAAAAACAGTTACGTTCATAATCGATAACTAAAGAGACAATAGTTGTAGAATTTTGTCTCAAATTTATGTCCCTGAAGATATTTGCAAGTTCAGTGTTAGACTGTAACCACAGTTTCTTTATAAAAATCTGTTGTAACTGTCACATTCTTGAAGGGTCTCAGAAAACGGCTGTTTGCTGATGGCGCGCATTTTCTTGAACCCGGCGCTGCTGGTCAGCTGGGACAGAAGGAAAGGAGGAGGGTTGATCATATCCCGTTTATAACAGACAGGTTTGCAGGAGGAGGGTTGATGTCATCCCTACCTTTTGCGCTGGACCCGCCCCCACCCGGACAGACTGCAGGAGGAGGGTTGATGTCTCCCCCTTCCCGTTCCCCGTCACCCGCCCCCACCCGGGGCGGACAGACAGGTTTGCAGGAGGAGGGTTGATGTCATCCCTACCTTCCCGTTCCCCTATCTACCCGCCCCCACCCGGGGCGGACAGACAGGTTTGCAGGAGAAGAAAGATCCACTCGGATTTTATTATTATGGATAGGTAGATAATTCAAAGGACACAACATCATTAAGCGACCAGAAGACTGTGACCTTTGGGAGCAAATTAAAACAGGATTCAATATCCATCTAAAAAGGATAAAATGTCTATTTGCAAGGATAAGGTAGAACAGAGAAGAGAATTTAGGCCTAAATATCTATGGTTTATTATTACATATGATGAATACTACGTGATCCTTTTTTAAAATCGTGAAATAGGTAATAAACAGATAAAGAGGCAGTCTGAGACACTTAGCATAACAGCACCAAACCAGTTCATCTATGAACATTGTGTGGTTAATGAAATGTTGAAGAGAATATTATTTTACTGCCAAAAGTAAATAACTCCGCAGTATTCTTCCTACGAGTGAAACCAAAATATATTTCAGGAACCATATTATCAGCTGATCTCTTTAATGGCCGTCATTACAGCTACCAAAGATTTCCATTACAATAGTACATGATGTATACCACACCTGAGTAGTTTAGTTATCTGATGGTCTGTGACCTGATGGCAGCCATTTTCGGTATGAGGGTCATTGGAAGGTCAGAAAATCATTAATATTCGTGTTATGAAAAGGGCTTCAGTAGTCAATTTTGCATGGAATGGAATGGAATTGAATGGAATATAGAATTTAGCGCTGGAAAGGAAATTGACAGTTAGAAGGTTTGAAAGGCGTGACTGGAGGGAAAACCTCAAAGCAGTTGCACTCTGAAATAATTGTTGGGAGAGGGTGGATAGCAAGATGGAAAAGAGGTAATATGAATGGAGGTACAGTAAAAGGAATGAAGGGATTGCAGCTAAAGGCCGAAGGGACGCTGCAAAGAATCATTAGTAATGCCTACAGTGCACCGCATGAGGTGCACCGACTGCGCCACCCCCCTACGGGGAAATTTGCATGGCAAATGTGAAGCTTCTCTCGCTAATAATTCAGAACTTTTAGCCCAGGTTGAAGTTTTGTAGACAATCTGTGTAATTTCGAACCATTATTTTATGTTTGGTAGAATTCTTAGATATGAAGCTAAGTGTGTGAAGGATTTTTGATGGACAGACTGACAGGCTGACGAATTGATGCTCATCTGTGCATGAGCACTGTAGGCATTACTTAAGGTTCTTTGCAGCGTGCCTTCGGCCCCTGGCTGCAACCCCTTTCATTCCTCTTACTGTACCTTCGTTCATATTCTCTTTCTTCCACCTTACTTTCCTTAACCCTCCTCTTAACAATTGATTCATAGTGCAGCTGTGAGGTTTTCTTCCTGTTACACCTTTCAAACTTCCTTACCGTTAATTTCCGTTTCAGCGCTCAATGAACTCAACAGGTCCCAGCGCTTAGCCCTTGGGCTTAAATTCTATATTCTGTTCTATTATACAGAGAAATAAAGTGTCTGAAAAAAACTGATGTAACATATATGGGTGTAGACAGGTCCTCCTGCTATATGTAAACGAGAGAATGGCCAAATAAGACTATTGTTTTAGTAAACAAAAACTAAAGCAAAAAATAAATGAAAAACACTCATGTAACGGGGGAGGGGGAATAGTAAGCCACCAAAGGCAGTTATATTCTTTATGCATCAGTTGCAAGTCTGAGAATACTGACAGCCATATTTGCTAATCACACGATGCGTGTGTTCATGATTGTCAAATTACAAGTAGACAAGACAGAGGGAAATAGATAACACAAAAAGTTAAAAAAAAAAAAAATAATCTGGAAGAAATGTGTTCATAACCACTGGCTGAAGATACTACAAACTGACTGTGGGACATAAAAACGAATTGTCTAAATTTAAAGTTCACGACTCACAATATCAGTACGTGTTGCTGGCATTGAAAGAGTTTTGAGGAAGTGGAAATTATTATTCAGAAATCGCTTTATCATGTTTTGCAGCGTCCCTTCAGGCCCCTGACTGCAACCCCTTTCGTTCCTTTTACTGTGCCTCCATTCTTATTATCTTTCCTCCAGCTTCCTGTCCACACTTTCCTAACAATTAATTCATAGTGCAACTGCGAGGTTTTCCTCCTGCTACACCTTTCAGACCTTTTTACTGTTAATTTCCATATCAGCGCTGAATGACTTCATAGGTCACAGCACTTGGCATCTGGCCTAAATTTTATATTCCTATTCCTAATAGGTAGGGCAATGAATAGCAACTTTTTTTTTTGTGTCCATTTACGAAAATCTTTTAAAAGTGGATATCCTTTTGAACGAATAATCATTTTCCGAACAGCCCCAGGGGGGATAGTGTCGTCAGTGCACCTCACGGGCTGCACTGTAGGCATTACTAAAGGTTCTTTGCAGTGTCCCTTCGGCCCCTAGTTGCAACCCCTTTCATTCATTTTACTGTACCGCCATTCATATTCTTTCTTCCATCTTGTTTTTCACCCTCTCTTGACAATTGTTTCATAGTGTAAGTGCAAAAGTTTTTTCCTGTTACACCTTTCAAACCTACCTGCTCTCAGTTTCATTTCCAGCGCTGAATGACCTCATAGGTGCCAGTGCCTGGCCTTTAGCCCCAAACTCTATATGCCATTCCATTCAGTTACCGAAACACAATAGCATTCTTTGTGGCGTCAGATAACAGGAAATCACCGAGTACCAGAGTACAGCGCCAGAAATATTTATATTTATTTCTTGAGCCCCAGAAAGCACTTGGGACGAGTATGACCCTCACAAGAGCTCTTGAAGAGTTTTAGGATTCATGAGAGGGCTTCCGTCTTCCTCATTCGCCTTTTTATCTTTTTTTTTCTTTATCTTCCCTGAGCAGCTAAAGGGCGTGGTCGACTTCTATTGATGTCGATTACGTTGATTTATCATCGCAACTGATGGGGCCTCTCTCTCTCTCTCTCTCTCTCTCTCTCTCTCTCTCTCTCTCTCTCTCAGCGTTACATTTTTGTAAGTTTTTTGTTTTTTTGAACTTATTTCTGTTTTTATTCCTTGACTGATTTGTGCTTTGTACTCTTATAAATACTAATCCTTACCCTGTTTTTCAGTTTTCTGTAAAAGAAAACTATTATAGAGATGGCTATATGTCTGTCCGTCCGCACTTTTTCTGTCCGCCCTCAGATCTTAAAAACTACTGAGGCTAGAGGACTGCAAATTGGTATATTGACCATCCACCTTCCAATCATCAAACTTACCAAATTGCAGCCCTCTAGCCTCAGTAGTTTTTATTTGATTTAAGGTTAAAGTTAGCCGTGATGGTGCATCTGGCACCGCTATAGGTGCCAACAGCACAGGCCACCTCTAGACTCATGTAGTTTTTAAGATCTGAGGGCGGAGAGAAAAAGTGCGGACCGGGCGGACATCCAAGTAGCCATCTCAATAGTCTTCTTTTACAGAACACTAAAAAGGCACCAGGAATTGTTGAATCATAGCTGCTTGATGTGGAAATGAAGTATGTTTCCTGATTTGTGAAGGAGAGGAAAAAAGTTGAAGGTGGCGACGGAATATTTTGCGTAAGATTCGGAGAGACGACGGCGTATGCAGTATACTGTATACATCCGATTTTGTATATATACATTTATACATATGCGCACATAAATACATATTTATTTATTTATTTATTTATTTATTTATTTATTTATTTATCATACACCTTCTTCCTCTTCGAAGGGGTTAGTTCCAAGAGGTGGTACCCTTCCATTTTTTCAGCAAGTATTGCTAGGGTGAGGTTGCTAGCCCCACGTCCGTTACCACAGATGATCAAAGGCTTGTGTACTGACGGGGTGTATGTATATATGTATATATATAATATATATATGTATATTATATTATATATACATATATATATATATATATATATATATATATATATATATATATATATATATATTATATATATAAAATATATATATATACATATATATATTTATATTGAAGCTACAAACATCCCTTTATCATATATACGGAAATATGTTGTATGTATGAATGTTTGTGATAAATGTGGTATCGTCGGGACTCGAACTTTGACACGAAACCTATTCAGCGACTCCAGTAGACGTTTGTGTTTTGTCCCGACGTATTCATTTATCACTTATATAAATTCCCCTTAGACAATTCTCCAACGGAGATATTTGAACTCTTTGATGGGAACTGCATTTGTTGCTTCAGATTGAATAATGATAAAACGGTGTGATAAAAATTTCATACATATATGTATGTATTATGTTATCCATTAGTCTTCAACACAAATTTATGTATTCAGTTTTTTTAATTTTTAATCAAGATGACTTTATATTAACGGTAATAATGTGTTCATAAGTAAGCATATTGATAGAAATTTCGAGAAAAGGTTTTGAACTCTCTCACTGGGAACTGAAGTTGTTCAATGAATAATGATAAAAATTTAAGTGAACTTAACCTTATGTTTCCATAAATCTTCTACCTGTATACTGTATTCAGTAGTTTTTTTTTTCATTTACTGGAACTACTGTAGAAACATTAATATTTTAGTGCCTTATGTATTTCTTTGCAAGAGTCTGTTCCCTTCGTCGAGATACACCGAATACAAGGGCTGTATTCCACCTTCACTGAATTAGGAAGCAACAAAATTCTTATTCAAGATGTAATGAATATTTCTCTTAATATTTTTTTTGACACATGGTCATTTGAATGACTTTTTTGGTCCAAAGTCTTCTTCCTTCCAAAGAACATGATTTTATTATTATTATTATTATTATTATTATTATTATTATTATTATTATTATTATTATTATTATTATTATTATTATTATTATTATTATTATTCAAAAGATGAGACCTATTCATATGGAACAAGCCCACCAAAGGGGCCATTGACTTGAAATTCAAGCTTCCAAAGAATATTAAGGTGTTCATTAGGAAGAAGTAAGAGAAGGTAAAGGGAAATACAGAAAGAAGAGATCTCACTTATTAACAAGAAAAGAATAAATTAATAAATAGATAAAAATGTAATCAAATGCAAGGAGAACAGCATTAGGGTAGTAATGCATTGCATCTTCGCTTGAACTTTTGAAGTTCCAACCGCATGACATCCTCAGTAGGGAGGCTATTCCACTGTCCAACGGTGTGAGGAATAAAGTTTTCATATCATCAACTTGTGCCATCACCATTTTCCTTAGCATCTTCCCTTCAAATGTTGTCCCCTCGGCTCTTAGCTGCAGTCCCTTTCATTCTTTTTACTGCACCTTTGTTCATATTCTCTTTCTTATATCTTTCTATCCAGCCTCTCCTGTCAGTTGTTTCAAAGTGCAACTGGGATGTTTTCCTCCTGTTACACCTTTCAAAACTTTTTACTTTCAGTTTCCGTTTCAGCGCTGAATGACCTCATAGGTCCCAGTGCTTGGCCTTCTCCTAAATTTATATTCCATTCCTTCAGATGTTGAAACTGAGTTATGTGATTTTCTCGTTGGTTTTCTGTGGGTCATTGTTGCAGTGGCAGTGGGAACCCTGAACGAGCGACAGATTAAAGTATCTTAGTTATTGGGACATTTTATATCCTCTCATGTTAAGTCTTCCGTCATCTAAATGCAGTTCTTCACGGGAAAGGAAGATTTCCAGTATTGTTAAAAAATATAATTTTCTAATATTTTCATTTTATCAATCATGTTCATAAAGTTTGCAACTCCGCAGTGGAGTAGTGCCGTCAGTGCTCCTCACGTGGTGCGTTGTAAGCACTACTTGAGGTTCTTTGCAGCGTCCCTTCGGCCCTCATTTGCAACCTCTTTCATTCCTTTTTACTGTACCTCCGTTCATAATCTCTCTCTCTTCCGTCTTATTTCCTACCCTCTCCTAACAATTGATTCATGGTGCAACTGCGAGGTTTTCCTCCTGTTACACCTTTCAAAGCTACTTACTGTCAATAGCCCTTTCAGCGCTGAATGACCTCATAGGTTCCAACGCTTGGCATTTGGCCTAAATTCTATATTATATTCTTATGAAAGTTCAGCAATTTTTTTTCCATTGTTGCTTGTGTTTAGTAGGTTCATTTGCTTATTTTATTCTCGTCAGTAAAGGTCTTTTTCTTTTCACTCTATTTTGCCTCCTCCCGCCCATAATTTCCATATTATAAAAATAAAAAAAATGCTTTATTATTATAGTTTGGCGGCAGTATATTTGGTAAATTATATGGACAGAATAATATTTATTGAGGTAATTTTCTTATTAATTTTTCATCTAGTCTTCCTGATTAAAACAGAAAGCTTCCACCGTCCATATTATCGTTTGACGGAAGTATATTAAGTAAATTATATTGAGATCAAAATATTTATTGAAGAAATTTTCCCATTACTTCATTTAGTCTTCATGATAAAAAAAAGAAAATTTCCACGCCCAGTGTGTTGCACTTAATTACAAATCCCAATGTTACCAAAGAGATCTGCCTGTATCCAAGAGAATGATTTTCGTAATGAGTTTAATTTTGATGTAAGGTCATGTGTGTTTATGTATCCCGAAGTAATGTTGTTCCAGTTTTAATTAGGTAATAATTCTCTTGGTAATTAATTTTTCTAACCCTTATTAAAGTAATCATATGTAATTAGCATTATCAAAATGTTTTCGGTCGTCCAAAATTTGATTATTTTGTTCATATGTTATTCAACACACGTGTTCCCGCAGCGGGGTAGCGCCTTCAGTTTACCTCATGCGGTGCACTGTAGGCATTACTTAAAGGTTCTTTGCTGCGTGCCTTCGGCCCCTAGCTGCAACCCCATTCATTCCTTTTACTGTTCCTTTGTTCATATTCTCTTTATTCCGTCCAACTTTCCACCCTCTCTAGGAATTGATTCATAGTGCAACTGCGAGGTCTTCCTCCTGTTACATCTTTCAAACCTTCTTACTGTCAATTTCCTTTTCAGCGCGGAATGACCTCGTAGGTCCCAGCGCTTGGCCTTTGGCCTAAATTCTTTATTCGATATTCTATTCCGTCCATTGATTGAACCTGCTCGCAAGATGTAAAATGAAAATAATGTAATATGAGTATTTTATTGTGCGCCATGTACCAACGATGAGCTCCTAGAGAAATGAAAGATAAATGACACAAAGAACAGTGGAATTTTATAGATGAACATCAGAAAGAGATATGGGCATCGTTGTTGGTGAAATGAATGCTAAGTTGTCGTTATTATTATTATTATTATTATTATTATTATTATTATTATTATTATTATTATTATTATTATTATTGATGGAAAGAGAAACCCACAAGATTCTTGTGTATAACTTGTTTACTGGTAAATATTTACATATTACTTTGATCTCGAGCACTTTCAGGTCCTAACTGTGACCCTTTTTCAAGAGATGAGGTAGTCAGGCTGGTTCAGGGCCTTGAACCAG